>NC_056756.1:22968979-22981479 GCF_018687715.1 Carya illinoinensis | reverse complement strand
GTGGCAAGCCCACGCATGCATATGGTGTCGAGGCAGGCTAAGTTTCCCCCGCACACGGGCACCATGGCATGCCCTGACAGCCCCTTGACCCTCCCCCTGACCCTGACAGCGCCACGGGCCATGTGCTGACACTGTCGTTAACATGCACGGGGGCAAACACTTTTCCCGTGCTTTTGGACGATCGAAACCACCCAAATGGGTTTCCTAAATTCATTCCAATATATTTTGGATGTGTTCCAAGCATCACCTACCATTAATGGAACATTTTCAATTTTTTTTGATTTTTCGGTATTTTTAAACCTAAAAATTTTTTAAAAAAAATCCCGACGTCAAAAAATTGCAAGGCTTGCTCCTACTTCAAGATATGATTTATCTAAGCATGCCTGCAAAAAATCACATCCAAATTCGAAGTATTTCAATAAAAAAAGCCTTTATATTAGCTCGAAAAATTAATGTTTCCTCCTGCCAGTTGGGATATGTCTCTAAATGCTCTTTAGGGGGGCATGCAAGGCCCCAACATGGGCAGCCAGGAGGGCTGTCCATGATGCCCCCCTCACATGGGGCAAGTTGGGGCAAGTGCTAGGCCCCAATGAGTAGGAGGGAGCGGCGGTAGTTGCAAAACTTGGGGCGCGAGCCTACCCAGCCTGGAAACGGCTTCCTAAGGACTCTTAGAGTCCATCATCCATTTATTTAAGATAACTACTTTAAACAAAAAGGGACTCAGTCCCTTTAGTCATTACAAAAGAAAACTAACTTAAAGCAGGAGGGTTTCCATTACCCCACTATGTACCTTATACTCGAAGATATCTTGTCTAGAAGTTAACTCAATACAACATCCCCGTGTGGGGTCCATTATTAAAACATAAGAAACATATATCATCATAGAAGAACCAAACTACCCAGGGACTACTAAACATCGGCCTCTCCCTCCTCAGTAATACTCAACTCCTCAGTAGATTCGTCTGTACCTGGACGTTTAAAACATAAACACAAAGTGAGTCTAATACTCAGTAAGTAGTACACCATGCTGTTAACTTAAAAAGCATATAGTACTTTCTTTTGAAAACATGCATCCATAAACCAATACTAATTCTGACAATACTTCCATGCATATACTTTCTTTATAACATCATACATACACTTACTTCTTACTATCATGCATATACTTTCTCATACTTTCATGCAAAAATCTATATTTCTTATTTTCATACATACTTATATATTATATCTTCATGCATACACTTCATTTAATCTTTCACTTTCTTGTGGCCAACACACTATTGCGCCCCATGTGTTGGGGTTAGCGGTCCTGTGGGACCTGGATTCCACCCGTGGCCACAGGTTAGGAACCCCTTTCTGTCAGGGAGCAGCACTGGGTGCACTACCAGTACTACTTACCCGGCATTGCAATCTGCCCATTTCTTTGATATCATTTCCTTTCATGTGGCCATTACATACTTTCATACATTAATTTATTCCTTTTCTTTCTTTGAAATCAATATTTTCCATATCTTCCTTAGTCCGATGAATATGCTTTTATTTTGGAAAATAACATTTTATGTCATGCTTACATATAAATAAAATCTTAGTTATTTCAAGAAGCATGTATAAAAAAATTTCATGACTTAGGATCTACATGCATGCATTACCATATACACATACAATCAATTATAATCGATAGGATACTTAACAGGGGCTACCAAGAAAGGCTTGTATATAATATAAACTCATTTATTCTTTAATTAGAAGAACATTTGGAAAGAGATAGAAATATATTCTTCCACAAGAGAACTTGGCGTGGGCTCATGGTCATAGCTACTTACCTCGATCCGCTGAAATTCCTTTAACTTCAGAAAATCCTAATCCAATAAATAACAAGTGTGTTAAAACTCATCCAACATCCTTTAGATCCCCTTTTTAATGATGGCTAAAATATTATAAATCTAACGTCGTTTTCTACCCTTAATGTTACTTCAAATAACTACCATCTCAACAAATCCTTACAAGAGTAACATAAGAAGATAGTTAATTTAGTTAACACAACATCAAAACAGCCCTATATATGTAATTAATCCCTTAAAACAGAACATATATGTAGATATACAAAACATAACATCAAAACATCCCCATATAAATACTTAATCCCTTAAAACAGAGTATATATGTATATATATAAAATATAACATCAAAACATAAATTAAACAATTTAGTTAGCTTCCAAAATCACATAAAATCATCTTAAACAATTTACCTTAAGCTCTTAGATTCTTTCAAGAGGTCAAGTGAAGGTCTAAAGCTTGAAGAAAGTGAGAGGATTGATTTCTTGAAGAGGAGAAGAAAAGAGAGAAGTGGAGTTGGCTAGTATGGAAGAGAGATGAAGAAGACTTGTTCTTCATTTGTTAGGTATAGACTAATGGGTTTGAAGGGGTTCATTTGTTAGGTGTAGACCGATGGGTTTGAAGAGGAAACTCTTCATCTATTAGGTGTAGACCAATGGGTTTGAAGAGAAAACTCTTCATCTAATAGGTGTAGACTGATGGGTTTGAAGAGGAAACTCTTCATCTATTAGGTGTAGACTGATGGGTTTGAAGAGAAAATTCTTCATCTATTAGGTGTAGACCGATGGGTTTGAAGAGAAAACTCCTCATCTATTACGTGTAGACCGATGGGTTTGAAGAGAAAACTCTTTATCTATTAGGCCTTAAAAATCATATACTTAATTTATTTTAACAACCCACATAAAAAATAAAAAATAAAAACACACCCATCTAAAATGAAATAATAAAAATCTTTACATGAACATATTTAACTTAAGAAATAAAATAAAAAGACGTAAAGACTCACGTAGTTAGACTAGGGTATTATAGGTGTGCCCTCGGTGGCCCGTGAAAATCCGGAGGACATGGGTGCCATCCACGCCCAGTTGTACTCATAACCGCATCAGGTCTCCAAGGTGAACAGCCTCTGGTCAATAGAACAATGTAGGCAAGGGAAGTCGGCAGAAAGGATCCGTAACCTCGGGAAAAGGATTGGCTCTGAGGTCTGGGCACGGGGGTCCCAGTCCCAAACCCGTAGGCTGTCTGTGGACTGCTCGAGCTGCTCCCACGGTGAGAGAGGGTCGCCGTGTGCCAGCCGGGGAACGGACTGGGAACGATCGCTTCAGCAACCTTCCCCGGGCGTCGAACAGTCGACTCAAAACTGCTCGTCCCTTCTGCCTGCGATGCGCTCTTGGCCTTAACTGGCCGAGTCGTGCCTCCGGTACTGTTACTTTGAAGAAATTAGAGTGCTCAAAGCAAGCCTACGCTCTATATACATTAGCATGGGATAACATCATAGAATTTCGGTCCTATTGTGTTGGCCCTCGGGATCGGAGTAATGATTAACAGGAATAGTCGGGGGCATCCATATTTCATAGTCAGAGGTGAAATTCTTGGATTTATGAAAGACGAACAACTGCGATAGCATTTGCCAAGGAGTTTTTCATTAATCAAGAACGAAAGTTAGGGGCTCGAAGACGATCAGATACCGTTCTAGTCTCAACCATAAACGATGCCGACCAGGGATCTGCGGATGTTGCTTTAAGGACTCCGCCAGCACCTTATGAGAAATCAAAATCTTTGGGTTCCGGGGGGAGTATGGTCGCAAGGCTGAAACTTAAAGGAATTGACGGAAGGACACCACCAGGAGTGGAGCCTGCAGCTTAATTTGACTCAACACGAGAAAACTTACCAGGTCCAGACATAGTAAGGATTTTCAAACTGAGAGCTATTTCTTGATTCTATGGGTGGTGGTGCATGGCCATTCTAAGTTGGTGGAGCGATTTGTCTGGTTAATTCCTTTAACGAACGAGACCTCAACCTGCTAACAAGCTATGCGGAGGTGACCTTCCGCGGCCAGCTTCTTAGAGGGACTATGGCCGCTTAGGCCAAGGAAGTTTGAGGCAATAACAGTTCTGTGATGCCCTTAGCTGTTCTGGGCCGTACGCGCGCTACACTAATGTATTCAACGCGTTTATAGCCTTGGATGATAGGCCCGGGTAATTTTTGAAATTTCATCATGATGGGGATAGATCATTGCAATTGTTGGTCTTCAACGAGGAATTCCTAGTAAGCGCGACTCATCAGCGCTCGCGTTGACTACGTCCCTGCCCTTTGTACACACCGCCCGTCACTCCTACCGATTGAATGGTCTGGTGAAGTATTTGGATCGCGGCGATGTGGGCGATTCTGTTAGGAGCCTCGGTCTGGCTCCTAAGCATTTGGGGTCCTCAAGCTTGCCTTGGAAATTGTCTTGACCGAAGATGCCACTCTCTTGCTTGGTTTTGCTCCTTGGCCGGCAATGGAGGCTTCCTAAGGCTTAGAAGGTAATGTGTTTGCGGAGGAAGAAGAGATATTCGAAATATGAGGGTGACTAATATGGTGATGCATGCAATGCAAAATGGTGTAGTTGAGGCTCGGCTTGTGTTACTTTGGGAAGAAGCTGGCCGAATGAAGGGACAAGGCAAGTGGGTGTGTGGCCTTGGCGTGTAGGGTTGGTATTGCCCGACTTGGTCTGGACAGGCAGGCTGGTCGTGCAGCTGCCTGACTTGGTCTGGCGTGCATGCTGGCCCACCAGCTCGCTGGCATGTGCATGCTGATGGTTTGGTCCCCACGGTTGGTGGTCTGGCCGTGCAGCGTGCATGGCTGGCGTGGCTTGAATGGTTGGACGTGGGCATAGATTGCCTGCTGGGTGCTCGGGCTGGTCGCACGCTTGGCTTGCCTGTGCTGCCTGCTGGCCGCTTGCAAGGCCTGGCCCTTGGCCTGGCTGTGCGTGATGGCTGGCCATGGGTTTGGCCAGTGTGCGCGCCTGGCTTGCCTGTAGGGCCGTGCGCCTGGTCTGGCTGTGCGTGCTGGCTGGCCATGGGTTTGGCCAGTGCGCGCGCATGGCTTGCCTGCAGGGCCGTGCGCATGGTCTGGCTGCCCGTGCTGGGCAGGCCCGCGGGGGCTTGTTGCTTGGGCCATGGCCCGGCCTAGGCTTGCTCAGGGGGTTGTTGCAAGGTGTGTGGACACCAAGGCCAGCACGTAAGCCACTTGGCCATGGCCTTCCTTACGTGGGTTCTTGACATTGCCCCCTCCTTCAACCTTGCCCTCAAGGATGAATTGAGGAAACCTTGATTCCACGTCTTCATAATCTTCCCATGTAGCTTCCTCCCTTGGCACTCCTCCCCAACGGATCAACACTTGCCAAACTTTCCTTCTTTTCCTCCCCCTTGTGACCACCCTATATTCAAGTGCTTCCCTAGGTTGTAGGAGCATCCGCCCTTCCTCATCAAACTTGGGCAGTTCCTCCACTATGAGCCTTGGGTCACCTACTCTCTTCTTTAGCACGGTTATGTGGAAGACCGGGTGTAGTTTGGAGGTTGGTGGTAGTTCCAACCTATAGGCCACATCACTTAGTTTCTCCAACACCTTAAAAGGGCCATGGTACCTTTTTGACAGCTTCAAATTAAGCTTCTTTCTCAATGTCATCTGCCCATAGGGTTGTAGTTTAAGGTACACATAATCCCCTACTTCAAAGGAGATCCCACGCCTCCCTTGGTCATAGTACCTCTTCATCCTCTCTTGAGCCCTTTTTAACTCCTTCTTTACCTTGACTAGGATCTCATCTCTAGCAAGGAGCTCCTTCTCTACCTCTTCATTCTTGGCCGTTCCCCTCTCATAGCTTACCAATGCGGGTGGTGATCTTCCATACACAACCTCAAACGGACTCCTTTGGATGGAAGAGTGATACGCCGTGTTGTACCAATACTCCGCCCAAGTTAAATAATCTCCCCACCTCCGTTGCTCTTCATGGCAAAAACACCTCAAGTATTGTTCAAGGGTTCTATTTACCACCTTCGTTTGCCCATCGGTTTGAGGGTGGTATGAGGAGCTTGCCTTTAGCTTGCTACCTTGGAGCTCGAGTAATTCCTTCCAAAAGGTGCTCATGAACACCCTATCACGGTCTGTCACTATGCTTTTGGGGAACCCATGGAGCCGTACTACATTGTCCACAAAGGCCTTGGCCACACTCTTGGCCGTGTAGGGGTGGATGAGTGGAATGAAATGGGCATATTTGCTTAGCCTATCCACCACCACTAGTATCACTTCATGACCCCCACTAATGGGCAGCCCCTCCACAAAGTCCATTGACAATTCCTCCCAAATCATGTTCGGAATTGGCAAGGGTTGCAATAATCCGGATGGGGGCCGTGTATCATATTTGACCTTTTGACATGTGTCACATTCCGCCACCAACTTTTTCACCGCCTTTTTAATCCCTTCCCAATAGAAGAAGTGCTTCACTCTCATATAGGTCCTTAACCACCCGGAATGACCACCCTCCTTGCTATTGTGAAAGTGGTCTAGGATCTCCCTTCTCAAACTCGGCACATTGGGCACATAAATGTAATCTTTGTAGTGAATGAGGCCATCTTTGAACTTGTAGTTGGCTACACCCCCTCCTTGAGCTTCTAATAGCACCACAATTTCTAGGGCTCTAGCATCCAAGCTTGTTGCCTCTCGGATTTTGTCCCATATATGCCACTCGGCTCCACTCAAGGCCATCAAGGATACTTCCTCTTCTTCATGCACATGCCACAAAACTGCACTTCCTTCCTTTCGGCTAAGAGCATCCGCAACCTTGTTCTCCTTCCCGGTTTGATACACTATCTCATACTCAAAACCCAAAAGTTTCACAAGAAACTTTTGTTGCTCCGGGGTTACAATTTTTTGTTGCAACATGTGCCGTAGCGCTTGTTGATCCGTGATGATAGTGAACTTCCTCCCCAACAAGTAGGGCCTCCATACTTTCACGGCATGTACCACTGCAAGCATTTCCCTTGCATAGGTGCTCCAAGCCTTCTTCATGGGACCGAGTGCTTTGGAGATGAAAGCTATCGGTCTCTTGTCTTGCACTAATACTGCTCCTATCCCTTCTCCACTAGCATCGGTGTAAACCTCAAAAGGTTTCTCAAAATTAGGTAGTGCTAGCACGGGAGTGGTGGTCATAGCCCTCTTCAACTCCTCAAAGGCCTCCCTTGCCTCTTGGGTCCATGAGAAGTTGTCCTTCTTCAACAAGGATGTAAGTGGCTTAGCAATAAGCCCATAGTTCTTCACAAACCGCCTATAATAGCCGGTCAATCCCAAGAAACCCCTTAAGGCCGAAATGTCATGGGGTAATGGCCAATCAACCATGGCCTCAATCTTCCTTTGATCCACCTTCACCCCCTCTCCCGAGATGAAGTGACCAAGATACTCAAGTTCTTTCTCCATAAAGGCACATGTAAAAGCCTTTATGAAGAAGTGGTGCTCTTCCAAAATCCTCATCACAACTCTTAAGTGGTTCTTGTGCTCCTCAATGGTCTTGAAGTAAACCAAGATGTCATAAAAAAAGACCAACACACACCTCCTCAATAATGACTTGAAAATGGTGTTCATGGCAGCTTGCAAAGTGGAAGGGGCATTGCATAATCCAAACGGCATGACAAGGTACTCAAAGTGACCGGAATGTGTCCTAAAAGCCGTCTTATGCACGTCTTCATCCCTCATTCGTATTTGATGGTAGCCCGCTCTTAAATCCAATTTGGAAAAGACCCTTGCACCATGGAGTTCATCAAGCATCTCATCCACGGTTGGGATAGGAAACCTATCCTTCACCGTGGCTTCATTCAAGGCTCTATAATCGGTACAAAATCGCCACGTTCCATCCTTCTTCCTCACTAGTAGCACGGGTGAGGAGAAAGGACTATTGCTAGGTCTTATCAGCCCCCCTTTTAGCATCTCCTCAACTTGCCTTTCAATTTCCTCCTTTTGGAAGTGGGCATACCGGTAGGGAGGGACATTGACCGGTTTGCTTTCATCCACTAAGATAAGGCGATGATC
Source organism: Carya illinoinensis (assembly GCF_018687715.1). Classification (NCBI taxonomy): domain Eukaryota; kingdom Viridiplantae; phylum Streptophyta; class Magnoliopsida; order Fagales; family Juglandaceae; genus Carya; species Carya illinoinensis. Next base: position 22,973,578 of record NC_056756.1, on the reverse strand, counting down.
AAATGGCCTAGAAGGTGGTAAGGCCTTTGGTACTTCAAGGACCTTCCAATGGTCTCTCAAGACCTCTTGTACCTCCACGGGCAGCAATGTCAAGTCTTCCCCCTTGCCCTTATCTTCACCCTTTCCTACTTCCAAGGGTGCTTCTTGAGTGGCTAGGATGACGGCAAAGCAACTTGCCCCACCCTTACACAACTTCTCAAAGGTGATGGCCTCACAAGACTTCACGTCCTTGGATGTCACGGCTGTCCACAACCTCTTCTTGGCCCCAAGCCAAAATTCCATAGTCATTTTGTCATAGTCATGAACTACCTTGCCAACTCCCTTGAGCCATGCATTACCCAAGACAACATCAAGGCCCACTAGTGACAATACATGCAAATCAGCCACGATTCTAACCCCTTGTACATTCATTTTCACCTCCCTCACAAGCCCTTCGCACCTTAATTTATCCCCATTGGCTACCTTAACTTCAAAAGGCTCGATGGTGCTTGGTTTCAACCCAACCTTAGTGACTATGTTGGCATTGATGAAGTTGTGGGTGGACCCACTATCCACCAACAAGGTGACCTCAAATTTCCCTATCCATGCCATGACCCTCATGGAAGTGGGTTTTTGTACCCCGGACATGGCATTAAGGGACAACTCGGCATCCCCTTCCTCCTCACTAGGCTCGGCCTCCTCGGGTTCGGACTCATGACTTGAGGACTCCTCATGCTCCTCCTCCTCAATCATGACATAAACCTTTCCAGACTTGCAAGAGTGTTCCTTGCTCCATTTGTCTCCACATTTGAAGCATAGACCCCTTTTGATCCTCTCTTGCACTTCCTCCCTAGAGAGCCTCTTCACCTCATAAGGCTTCGGTTTAGAGACCTCCCCGTCCACCCTATTCTTCCAAGGTGGCTTAGTTTGTAAAGTCCTTGAGGCTTTACTCCCCATGTCCTTGGAGAACCTCCTCTCCATGTTACTACTCTCTTCAAGGATCTCGGCCATCCTCATTACTTCTTGAATCCAAGTGGGCTGCTTCAACTTGATCTCCTTGGCTATCCAAGGCTTCAAGCTATCGATAAATGTCCCCACTAGTGCTTCTTCGGACCATCCCCTCACAAGGGTTTGTAATTGCCGAAACTCCTCTATATAGAGATGTACCTTCCCTTCTTGCTTCAGCTTGGCCAATTGCCCATGATGGTTAATGGTTGGTGAAGGGCCGAATTGTAGCATGATTTCCTTCTCAAAAGCAGTCCATCCTAACCGCCTCTCATCCTTCTCATATTGGTCACGGATCCACCGCCACCACTTGCTTGCCTTACCCTCAAGGTAAAAAGCATGCAATGGACACCCTTTCTTGTCGGGGCACCTTGTATGATCGAAAGTAATGGTCGGCTTTGTCTAGCCATTCATAAGGATCCCCACCATCGAACTTGGGAAATTCTACTCTAGGCCTTCTTGGTCCCCGGTCATGAGCCCGGTTTCCACGCCTATCCTCATGGTGGTCTTCATCATATCTTCTATCATACCTCCTTCTTTCCCCTCCGTTGTGATGGAACCTTCTACCCCAATAGTCCGCATGACCATTGGACCTCTCTTCCTCCCTTTCTAACTCGGCTTCATCATTTTCTTCTTGCCGTGGCCCCTCACGTCTTCCATAGTGGTGCCTCTCCCTTACACTCGGACTTCTATGGTAGTTGCCATCATCCTCTTGAGCCCATCTCTCTATAGCAATTTGGCCAGCTTCTATCCGGCCCATTCTTCTTGCTACTGCCCTTGGTTGTGCATGCATGGAGCCCAATTCACTAGTTTTGGCCTCCTCTACAACAAACTCATGCCTATGTTCATTAGTCAATGAAGCTTGTTCTCAGACATGCTCATTTGCCATCCTTCTCTCGAGCCCTCTCAATGCTCGCATTAGTTTCCCTTCTTATGGCCTCCATAGTCCTTCGGTTCTCCTCACTATCCCTTGCGGTGGCATTCAATGCCATTCTCACTTCGGCTAAAGTGGTAGTAACATCTTCGAACACATTGGTCAGCCGTGAGGTTTGTCCCTCTAGTGCCTCGAGGCGCTCCCGGTTGGAGCCCATATGCCCCTCGGTCTCTTGTGTCGTTGGGTTCATGGTCTCTTCCTCGGGCCTTTGGCTTCTACTTGGATGCTTGCAACTGAATCCGGGCAGCTTGTACTCACTGCTGGCAGCTTGCAAACCGAGACTACACTGACTTGCAAACTGAGTTCTTCACTACTCTTGACCTCGGTGTATCACTTGAACAGCCCTTGTGAGCCAAGGCTTCAACTCAGGAACCTTGAGCAGCAGCTTGGTGCTTTGGAGGCTTGACCACGGTCCAAGTCCAACCTTGGGTTTTCAACTACAAGTGGTCAACCCCTCTTGCCACTCTTCCAACCTTGGATCCCCCACCTTCAAGGGTGGTCGATCCCCTCAAGGACTCTACTCCTTCCTCTACCTCAACCCCCAAACTTCAGTTTTTCCAACAACAATAACAATAAAAACAGAAAAATGGGATTCCAAAGGAATTCCCCCCAATCCAATCACAAAGATAGGGTTATCACGTCGTTTACCTCTAGGAGAAGTGAGTACTTCTCTAAACCACCAAGCAAGAAGCTCTCAATGAAAGCACCAATAATGTTAGGAGCCTCAGTCTAGCTCCTAAGCATTTGGGGTCCTCAAGCTTGCCTTGGAAATTGTCTTGACCGAAAATGCCACTCTCTTGCTTGGTTTTGCTCCTTGGCCGGCAATGGAGGCTTCCTAAGGCTTAGAAGGTAATGTGTTTGGGGAGGAAGAAGAGATATTCGAAATATGAGGGTGACTAATATGGTGATGCATGCAATGCAAAATGGTGTAGTTGAGGCTCGGCTTGTGTTACTTTGGGAAGAAGCTGGCCGAATGAAGGGACAAGGCAAGTGGGTGTGTGGCCTTGGCGTGTAGGGTTGGTATTGCCCGAAATGGCAAGGGACAAACTGCACCTTGGAAAGGTGGTTTGTCCACCACCCACTTTAGGTGTGGCAGCTAGGGTTGGTTTTCTAGGATTCTCGAAATGGGAAGGGAGGTAGGGTTCTTTTGGGAAGGCTAGATGCAGGCGGTTTAAAGGGGATGATGGCTATGGCCGGTTGATGGTGATAAGCTATCAAGCTCAAATCGATCAAGGGTTGTGGGTGAAGTGAAATCTGGCCGTGTAGGTGATGAGGGTGGTGAGATGGGTTGTGTTGGGATTGGTGAGCTTGCTAAGCTTGTAGCAATGCTAGAACCGATAGTTAATGGTTGAAGATGCTAGACAATACCATGCAACACAAATGGATAACAATGGAGGAATGCCACGGAATTGAAATTGCTCAAGCACATAAATCAATGCAATACAACAATAAAATGATAGAAATGAACCTTCTCTATTCACGAATTGCAATAAAAGTTTCTCTCAAAGGGATTCACGAATTTCACCCTTAGAGCCCAAGTGTAAACACCGAAAGCCTCAAGAACATAAGTGTTCGGAAATAATCAAAATGTCCAAAAGTTCCTATTACAATGCATAAAGGTAAAATATATAGTAAAACCCTAGGGAGCCTTCAATGGTGAGGATAAGTCCACGTGGCCCTTGAGATGTCTTGGTCTGTGGAGATAGGGCTGGTTGGGTTGGTGCTCACTTGGTCGAGCATGGCTGCTGGGTGGCTGGTGGTCGCTGCGCATGGCTTGTGCGTGGGTGTGCACCAGGCTGGGTCTGGACAGGCAGGCTGGTCGTGCAGCTGCCTGACTTGGTCTGGCGTGCATGCTGGCCCACCAGCTCGCTGGCATGTGCATGTTGATGGTTTGGTCCCCACGGTTGGTGGTCTGGCCGTGCAGCGTGCATGGCTAGCGTGGCTTGCATGGCTGGACGTGGGCATAGATTGCCTACTGGCTGCTCGGGCTGGTCGCACGCGTGGCTTGCCTGTGCTGCCTGCTGGCCACTTGCAAGGCCTGGCCCTTGGCTTGGCTGTGCGTGTTGGCTCGCCATGGGTTTGGCCAGTGTGCGGGCCTGGCTTGCCTGCAGGGCCGTGCGCCTGGTCTGGCTATGCGTGCTGGCTGTGTGTGTTGGCTGGCCATGGGTTTGGCCAGTGAGCGCGCATGGCTTGCCTGCAGGGCCGTGCGCATGGTCTGGCTGTGCGTGCTGGGCAGGCCCGCGGGGGCTTGTTGCTTGGGCCATGGCCCGGCCTAGGCTTGCTCAGGGGGTTGTTGCAAGGTGTGTGGACACCAACGCCAGCAGTAAGCCACTTGGCCGTGGCCTTCCTTACGTGGGTTCTTGACAGATTCGTTGCCGGCAACGTCACAAGAAGTCCACTGAACCTTATCATTTAGAGGAAGGAGAAGTCGTAACAAGGCTTCCATAGGTGAACCTGCGGAAGGATCATTGTCGATACCTGCCCAGCAGAACGACCCGTGAACTTGTAATAACTTCTGGGTTGGGGTGTCATGCCCCCTCCCAAAAACAGTCGGGAGGGCACGTTGAAAGCCGCCCACCACTCCTCGTGTGTGGCGGGTCAGTCTCCTCGTTCCCTTCCCGGTCGAACAATGAACCCCGGCGCGGTCTGCGCCAAGGAACTCAAACAAGGAGTAAGCACAG
>NC_056756.1:22861479-22963979 GCF_018687715.1 Carya illinoinensis | reverse complement strand
AACAGTAGAGCGTCGGGAATCCCTTGCACAAATCTGGTATTTTAATTATTCTTAATTCAATGGATAACTCAATTAGGAACTCAATTCCCGCAATTCCCAATCGGAAGGTATAGATTTATAAACCAGACTTAAATCAAATGTAACCTTTTGAAAAAACATTCACCACTTTTAAAAAACGTGAATTAGTACCCCTATTGATAAAATCCAATGACGACAATATACTCAGGAAGCGATATTGCAGCAAAAAATTAAATCAATATAGATGAATAATTGATCCAAACATAATCAAAGAACTAATCCATTCAATAGAAAAAGCATGACTGAATCCATAAACACAATAAATTCTATGATTATTCGGAGAAGAAAACATCAACGATGAATTGAGAATGATAAAACAAAAGAGTTTTAGCAATTGAAAATCAAATACATGAATTAATAATAAATTAGAAATACCATCTAATGTGCAAGTTCATCCCTAACCCTACTTGAGAATTTAGTTACCCATAAATATAATGGACAACAAAAATCTCCAGAGAAAACTGAAGCGAACGGTGGCCATGGAAGTGATTCTCTCCTCTCTTCAGATCTGCCTCTTGTGCCTCTTCCTCCCCTCCATTTCGTGCTAATGATATGCTTATATAGGGTAAGAAAGAAACCTTAATGTCCTCTTGATTTCCGCATAAACAAATCGCCTAAATTTTAGGACTTATCTTGGCAGCCACGTACAGCCTTCAGGAGTTCGAATTTGGATACAAAGTTATTAGATACAAAGTTATAGCCCTTTAAGATAGCTTTCCAATGCATCGAGAATCGGATCAATCCGATATATGAGTAAAAAGATACAGTCAAAACACTAAAGTATGTCCAGACTGTCTCCTAGCGAATTTCGGACTTGGACTTCTTGTGGTTTCATTTTGTGATTTTTTTTTTCTTTTTCTTTTCTTCCAAATTGCTCTCAAACCCCATGAATGTCCTCCTTTGAATTTGACTGGGCTTGACTTGCTCTTTTATAAACTCTGAAATTAGACATAAAAAAACTGCTTAGGAGTATCCCAACGTAAATAGAAATTCAATTTAAGAATACACATTAATTCCTATAATTTCTATTCACATTTTAGCATTTTATTGCAATAATAGGGTATATAGAGTGCACTTTCGCACACTCATCACAGTATGATAGAAAGGTGATCTGTAATGGGGTCAAAACATATAGAATTTTGTAAATGATGGAAAAACAATCAAACTTACTCCTTTAACCATAAAATGGGTCTCTGAAGACTAACTGAAACTGAAAAGTAAGGTTAATAAAAAGAAGTAAGTATCATGTTTATGTTGTTTTCAAACATGAAATACGAGAAACTTTAATTAAGGATTCTAAAAGTTAGAAACTTTATCACTAACAATTAGAAGTATGAAAAAGCTAACTTATCATTTTACTCTCTACATGTAAGAAAATGATCATTTTACTCATAATTTAAAGATTTCACATCGTAACTCCAAAAATTATCAAAATTTACATTCCTCACATAGATTTCTTCCTAAACTCAAATATCAACTTAGAAAAATTTTAAACCAAACACAACTATGAAAAACACGAAATTTCAAATGCCAGATCTCTTAATTTTTGTTGCAATTTATTTCAACTTCAAAACTCAAGATCAAACCGAAATTTTGCAACAATAATCCTCCTATCATAAGTTTAAAAACATACTTTAAACATCCAATAAAAATATACTTCTCATCAACACAAAACTTTTTAGTAAAAAGATCCAAACTTTTTAACAAAGAATACAAGCCCTTGAATCTCAAGGTTTAACCTATTTAAAAACATCACCAAGAACTCCAAAATTCCAAATCTTTCTTATTACATGTTCATAATACATTCCTAAGAACAAGCAAGTTTTGAATCATGATTATGCCCAAAGAATAACGCGGTAGTTGTAGGACAACTTTGGGGTGTCGATTCCACAAGGAGACAAATTAAAAGAATAGTAGAAGAAACAGAGAAACTAAAGAAAAATATTAAATAATTAATAGAGAGCAAAGATTAATTTTAAATGTAAATTAAAATGAAGCAAAGTGATTAACGGAAAAAGTACTCAAAATTTGACGAACAGTAGAGTGTCGGGAATCCCTTGCACAAATTTGGTATTTTAATTATTCTTAATTCATTAGATAGCTCAATTTCCTCAATTTAGGAAATTCCCTATCGAAAGGTATAGATTTATAAACCAAAATTAAATCAAATGTAACCCTTTGAAACAAAACATTCACCACTTTTAAAATATGTTAATTACTACCCCTATTGAGAAAATACAATGACGACAATATACTCAAGGAGCGATATTGCAGCAAAAAACTAAATCAATATAGATAAATAATTGATCCAAACATAATCAAAGAACTAATCCATTCAATAGAGAAAGCATGACTCAATCCAGAAACAGAATAAATTCTATGATTATTTGGAGAATAAAAGATCAACGATGAATTGAGAATGATAAAACAAAAGAGTTTTAGCAATTGAAAATCGAGGCGAGAAACATCCGTAGCCTAAGAAGATATAGGCATGGTGGTCTCGCCGTGGGGTGAGAGGCTGGCTACCCTGTTTTGCACAAGGTTGATGGCGATGGACTAAGGCGAGGCGGGACTGCTAGTTGATGAGAGGCGTGCTGCTCTGTTTCGAAAGAACAGAGAGTTGGTGGTATGAGCAGCGACTCTAGGTCACGTCAGGAAGGCTTCGTGGTGCTCTCTGTGCTTCGTGGTGGTCAGCACAGCAGCTCATGTACTACACAATAGTAGAAAAGAAAGGAAGAGGGCTCCGTTGTGATCCTTCAACTTGGCTTTAATGTATAATGTTGTGTTTGGAGCCGTGAGCTTGGAGGAGAACTCTGCACTTGGTGGTCTCCGCACCTGCTTGGAGGGAGAACGTGGCACGGAGAGGGAGCAGTTGGAATAAGCGATGAAACCCTAAGTGGCTCTCCCAATAGGCCGGGCTTTTGTTTGGGCTGGGCTGGGCTTCAGGCCATGTATTTTAGTTTTCTCAGTGTATCACGTGTTTTTGAATGTTTTTCTTGTATTTTCGGTTATTTAGTTTGTTTTAGGTAGTAGTTGGAAACAGTCTTTAGCACCGAGAGTCCGTAGAGTTTTGTACTCCACACCATGGGAGGAGGAGTTGTGTGGACTGTCTTAAGATAGAGTTAAGTCTCTCAGACGATTAGTTTGGAGGCCTGTCTCTCAAACAGTTAGTCTAAAGTAGGCCTGTTCATCCGGGTTCCGACCCGGGAATCCGGGTAGACCCAAACCGTAATCCGGATTTCAAATCCGGGCCGAAACCCGGACCGGGTTAATCCGGATCAGAAACGGGCCGGAACCTGGATGAATCCAGGTTTTTCAAAACCCGGATTCCGGGTTCCGGATTGAACCCGGTTTTTTTTTTTTTTTAAACCCATATAAAAGCCTAAATGCATCCAATATTTTCACATATAGCTCTGATTTTCTTTTATAAAAAACAAAAGAAAAAATTTGATTGTGCACTTTAGAAGTTGAAAAATATCAACTCCTATATCAAAGTTCAATAAAAATGCATGTAAAACTACAAAATATTTCAATATTCATCTATGCAAGTATGCATGCATTATAATACAATCCACTATATTATATATTTGTTATTTATACATTACATTACAAAATACCAAATTACAATATATAAATTACAAAATTAGTAATTTAATTTCCACACCAAATAGCAACTTTAAAGTGATTGGCCTGAAAGTGATCCTGCAAAAAATAAAATAGAATGAAAATGACATAAATCTGAAAGCAACACATCCTACAAAATGGCATAATTGTATCTGGATTCCACAAAAAAATCATATAATTGTTTGGATATCATTCCATCAATATTACCTTGGAAGCCAAAGCAATGTGAGATAATTCCTACAAAAATAGACTTCATATTGTTAGCGAGGTGCAGATAAATCTGACAGAACAAAACAATAGCAGCAATGAAAGTGCCAAAACGTTTGGACTTTGTGATATTCGACAACACATCATAGCACAGATGAAAAAGATAAATAGGCTTCATTTCTCGAATGAAGGAAGCGTGACATCTACGCATTTAACGAACAAAAGGTAAAACGGCCTCTAAACAGCAAGAAAATGTGACAATTGGAAGGTAAAACGGCCTCTAAACAGCACTAGTCTCCCCATGGTGGTCTTAAGAGACAAGCTCCTCACCTGATTTCAAAAATTGGTTAAAAAAAAGAAAAGGTCAAAAGACAATCAGGCTTGCAAACCAAAAGGGGAAAAAATCCACAGGAAAGAAAAAAGAAGGAGAAACAAAACAAAAGCTCTACCAAAACAAAAACCCAATGATTTTAGGGCAATTCTGGTGTTAATGTAACGAGTAATTGTTCATAATCTATGTTGTTTTTAAAAATTAATAGATTGGGTGGAGGCTTAATTGAGATCAGGTTCTAGTTGGTACTATTTAAGGCATTATTAGAGTTACCATTCTTGGATATGCTAATCAATGAACCTCAAGTAGGTTATTATCTAATAGAAGAGGCTAAGTTCTCGAATTTGTAAGCCCGTCAAATTCATGCTTGTCAATACTCTGAAACAAGGAGCAGTCACATTAATATAGAAGAATCAATGTTAACAACCTTCTAAGTGCATTAAAGGGTGAAGCATACATGGAGGTCACACGTGAATTGGTGCATACATAGAAGTCTCTAAAACCTTATTCACTACCAATCACAACAAACAAAACAAAAACAAAGAATCTAAGCTAAACAATAATGTTAAAACTTTTTAGCAATAATGTCCAACCTTTTAGAAATTGTTATATTAGTAAGTACTGGGTACTAGTACTTTTAGGGCTTTGAATGGAAGATCAAACACATATATACGTACGCCATGAAAATATATTAATTATAAATGAAATTTAGACCTGATCATGAAAATCTAATAATTTAATAATTAATACCCATGCACTTATTTTAATATTGGTCAAGTTAATTACCCGATAATCAATGCGTGCAATATAGATCTCTGAAGTTTCACATGATCATAATTTTAATTTTGTTGGATGATAAAATTCTATATATTAACAAAAACACAAGTTTAAAAGCAAAGAGAGCAGATTTAGCAACCATTTCAAAGCATGAAAATATTAAACATATATGACACTTAAATATACGGTTAAGGGTTTCAACTGAAGTAGACCCTTTACCCATAAAAATATTCCTCAAACAAATCCAAAATCAACAAAGAGAGAAAAAAAAACAAAGAGAATAAGACATACCCGTGGATGAAAATGAAGGCACGATGATAAAAATGACTCTTTGATCGGCAGAGGAGGCTAGGGTTTCGGCATGAGATAGAAAGTGAGAGAAGAGAGAGTGAGACGAGGAGGAAGACAGAGACGACGACACAAGGATGAAAAGGCACCAAGTTGAAGACGACACTTTGATCGGTAGAGTCAGCTAGGTTTCAGCGAGAGCGTGAGAGAGATGAAGCGAAAGGGGGCGGAAGGCTGAAGACGATGAAAACCTAATGACAATGAGTGAGTTTGGTTTTTATATAAACCAGGTACCAGATTTTAAATGCGGTACCCGGATTAGACAGCCCGTATCCGGACCATATAGATCTGGAGTTTATAATACGGATTTCGGCCCGGATTTAATCCAAGCCGAAACCCGGAATCCGGTTATCTGGGTTCCGGACCTTAAATCCAGCCAGGTTGAACAGTCCTAGTCTGAAGGCATTGGACAAGACCTGGTCAGCTGCAAAGAAATTTGTGGGCTGGAGAGCAAGAAAAGGTTAGAATTTGATCTGTATTTTACAGATCAAAAGTTGTAATCGTCCGCTTCATTAATATATGAAACAATGTTTCACTTTTCAAAAAAAAAAAAAATAAATAAGGCTTGTTTGGATAAATTCTGAATTGATCTAGGTGCTATAAAGCATGTTAAAAGTGGGATTCAGCAACTTTAGACCAACTAAACCTACTCTTATAGCCAATAGTTTCCTTTTCCTATTTTTTTTTTTTTTAATTTTCATGGTGTCACAAATACTACAATACATTACAAAAAAAAAAAACAAGACTTTCGCAATAGCGAGTAAAGCAGTAAAGCACTCAATGGCAAGAAAACACATACATAAACCTCTGGTGGCAACAACCTAAGCACCTGCCAAAACAAATAGCCATTCTATATTAATAATTGGGAGATCAATCACGATTTTCAATACAAGAAAACTAAGCTGCAAATGTGTTCGAGAACAAAACCCAATTCCATTTCAGCTTCGTACAACCAAACCTCAGCCAAAAAACATCAAAACATTTTCGAGAAAAGAGAAAAATAAGAAAATAGAAAAAAAAAAAAAGAACCAAAAAAAAATTAGAGCAGCATGGTTATTTGCCGCTATTTTAATCACCAAAAAAAGCATTTGCGGCTAAAAATATATTTATTATCCCAAATATTTACTTGGGTCTGTTCAAATCGCGGCAAATTAACTTCTCTGATGAAAAAAAAAATGCCAGTGATTTGTAGCCGCAGGAAATAGTTTTTTACGAAAAAAAAAAATACTAGCAAAATAGTATCACAGGCTCTCACAAACCTTATAACTAAAAGGGTTTTGCTACATACAGTCGGCGTGCAGTCGGCTGTACGTAATGAATAAAAAAAAAATTATAAAAAAATTATTTTATATTCAGGGGGACCTACATGAATAAAAAAAAGTTATAAAAATAATTTTTTTTTTCATGTAGGTCTCGTATTAATTCATTTTTTTTCTCCACGACTGCATGCTGACTGTATTTCCCGACTGCAAAAAGTATTTCTCTAACTAAAATACATAAAGAATGTAAACAGTATATTAATATATATATATATATATTGAAATACAAATAACAAATTTCTAAGTAGTTTGAAAAGAAAGAAAAACATAATAAGCACATATTAAAACATGGAAAAAGCAGGGGAAGTGTGCTCCAGTTGTTATTTGATCATTTTAAAGTTTAACTTGCTAAACAAAACTTATTTGTTCTCTGAAAAGCCAAATGCAACATTACTAACCGTATAAACGATCATATTCAAGAGTAAAACATGAATTAGAAATGTGGGAGATTCCAACAAGCTCTCACATAATGAAAACGATGTAAATGTGGGAAACTCCAGCAAATTTAGGTTCTCTCTCTCATCTCCTTTAGATTAAAAGCAGGCAGGCAGTGGGCCTTACCTACCATTCAGCCCTCTCTAAAGAGAATGCTAGTCATGCAAAAATGGAACAGCACAGAAAGCCTGAACTGCTAAGTTGGCACATTTGGTTCTAGAGGTGAAGTCGCCATTCTCTCTGTCATTTTTCATCCAAAACTAAGCCACCCTCCTCAACACAGCAAGAGCTAGCAGAAGCTCCCCAATATCCTCTCCCTCCCTCTTCTAGCATATTATTATCTACTATATATTTTTATGAGTTTTATACACAGCTTGTACAAGCAAGAAAAGTTTCATGCCCATAACTGACACTGGTGTTCCAGCAGGTTTGGAACTAAGATTAAAACTGAAATATGAAGAAGTTAGCTATAAGTTTCTAACTTACCACACTGAATCTGTTAGGGACTGCCTTCTGAGCCTCCTCAACTAATCTATCTGAGTACACATGTATGCCTCACACTGTAAACAAGTACGGATATGTCTAAACTCTCTCTTAGGATTCTCTTTGCAAACAAATCACATTAGAAAGAAATCTTTCCAGGAAAACTCAGCATTTACAACTTGTCATTATGTATTATCTTCTTTCTAAGATAAGTATACGCAATCTGTGATGACTCGCTTTTGAGTGTATTTTCACTGAAATAGTTGTCTTTATTTTAATTAATATTTTAGTTATTTATTTTAATTTATTTGCATTTTAAAATTGTTTTTTTTATTTAATTGATGTTGTGTTTTATTTCTTTTAGTTGTTTTGTGGTTTTTAATATCTTCACGGCGGTTTAGTGTTGTTTTTCCCGGACTGAGGATTAGACCTCGTCTTTTCCCTACATCTCTTTCCCTTTTTCCTTTTCTTTTTCCTTTTTCTCTTTTTCCTTCTTTCTTTTTCCTTTCTTTTTCTTTTTTTTTTTTCTTTCTTTTTCCCTCTCTCTCCCCGCGTCGACCCCCCGGCCTCTCTCTCTCTCTCTTCTCTCTCCCTCACGCCGGAAGCCTCTCACCCCCGTTATACCGCCGTCCGGCCACCGTGCGGCTCACCGTCGGTACCGTTCGGTTCGTCTCCCTCCTGCGCACCTCCCCACCGAAACTCACCCCCAACCGGCCGGCCGTTTGGCCGGAAAATCCCTTTAAAGCCCGCACGGCTTTGGCTCCGATCCGCCGCCGTCGCTCCACCTCCGGCCACCATTTCTTCACCACTTCTTCACCGGTCCCTTGTCGTCCTAACCCACCTATTTCCGGCCTCCAACGACCACCGGAACAGCTCCTACGAGCTAGCTTTCCTTTTTGGGAAATCCGGCCTCCCACCGCCGTTTTCGCCGCCACCCACGGCCAACAACCACTTCCAATAGCTTCACAATCATCCCTAGACCATTCCCTATCAATCCCAAGCCCTAGTTTGTCTCCGTTCAAAAGTGGGTTTTTCACAACCCACGGCCACAGTGAATTTTCACCATGACGTTGCTTTTTCGCCACCGTTTGCAACGCCTCGTGTTTTCTAAAATTGCCATATAGCGCTGTAAGTATTTTCCAAACCCTATTTTCAGATTTAAATATATATTGCTCATTCAATTTATTTTATCTGCTGGTTGGTTGATTCCGGACTGAGTCCGAGGAGTTCGGGGGTCGGATGGATGGAGGACGGAGTTGCCTGTTTATTTGATTTATGCTGTTGGATTATTTTATTATGCATTGTTATGGCATTGCATGGTGCATGCACGTGTGTTTTTGTTTAAGTGTGAAAAGCCTGTTTATTGGCGTAAGTGGACTTACGGGTGCGTGTGTATCACGACCCCAATCCGGGATGGGGTATTATCCCGGTGGAGCTCCTCTGGTCACTCGGGAGTGGAATAAACTGAGTGATGTCCCCTAGGTTGTCGCTAGACGACGGGAGCGGGGGCTAGGGGTTGCTTGGCTACGAACGCACCGGGCGCAGAACCGGGCATCGCTCTACGCACCGACTCCGTGGCCCTTCGCTGGTGAGGGCTAGAGGATGCTTGGCTACGAACGCGCGGGGCGCGGAACTGGGCATCGCTCGTTAGGTGTCACATGCGTGGTGGTACTCTGCGGTGTGGCACTGGAGCCAGGGTGTGCGGATGACCCCTAGGGGAGGTCATGGTACATACGGTTAATATGGATTCTGGTTTGAGTCGGATAAAGGCCAAATGTGACTTTTGGCGTGTTTTTCGGAAATGATGTGTTTTTGGGCCAAATGGGTTTTTGGCGTGTGTGGAAAAAATCGTGTTTTATGGGCTTTGTGCATTGGGAATGTTTCATGCATATTGTTTGAGTTCTATGTGTTTTTATCTGGTAGTGTTTGGGTTTTACTTACTTGCGGTACCATTTTTGGTTCCGTAGCTTTTGGTGTAGCGTTGGAGGACGATGAGGAGGAGGCTGAGCCCGAGGATGCGGCTCCGCCGGGTTGCTGATGCTATGCTTTATATTTGGTTTAAAACTGTATTTGTGTTTTTGTAATATTTTATTTATGTATGTTTTAAACAGCTTGTATTATATTAAGAAAAATTCTGGTACTTAGTTATGACTTTCGTTATCCGCTGCGTGTTTCTTTGTACACATTTTGCCTTGCACACACTTGGCACCCGTTGATAGGATGGTGACCCGGGTTGTCACCATCCGGACGTCTCGATTTCCCCGTGTTCGGGCGTGGGGATTTGGGGGCGTCACACAATCAGTTGTACAGATTACGGCATTCGAATTTCCTTTTTGAACTAGCATATCTTCCTTGGTTTTTAACAGAATTGGAAATTACATAATTATCAAAGACGTGGTGAAAACGCAACTTAGAGTGCTTCAAGAATAAGTACCAAACAACAACGATATTAAGAAAAATAACAGGACCAAGGAGAAAACGAAATACAGTTATAAACCCAGTGTCTATGAATAACTGAGCGGTAGAACTAAATTCTAATCTAGAAAACTTAACATCCATACCATCGAAAGAATTTTATCCTCCACTGCATTGAGCTTTCCAAGAGCAGATCTTATGCTTTTGGGGTGGGGCCAAGAATGAGAACTAGCCTGAAAATTAAAAATCAAAATAAAGTATGTTGAAAAAAACAAGATAGTTCAAAACCCAGAAAACCAACAGATCGGTATGGTTTCAACACAAAGAAACCACATTTATTGAAATCGATCTCAGGGGACTGGAAATATTACCGCAAGTGTGGGCTGATTTAAGTAGGAATGACGATGCGACAACGGTCCGAGTTGGGCTGTAATGGGGCTAGCCGAGAGAGAGAGAGAGAGAGAGAGAGAGAGAGAGAGAGAGAGAGAGAGAGAGGAAAAGCGGGACAGAGTGGAGTTCGGAGAGGGAAGAGAGAGGGCGTGGAAGAGAAAGAAAATGAATATGTGAGAATTTAAATAAGAAACTGTAGGGACTGAGCATTAACGGTTCATTACCGTTGGATGGAGAAGTGGAAAATCACAAACTCTACAAAAATTCAAATTCGAAATTCAAATATATATTTATATAGACATACTTATATATATACTTGCTTTACATCTGATGCGACATTGTTCTCAACTCCTTACAAGGGCTTCAACGCCAATTCAGTGCAATCCATGTATTGCAATGAATTGAGTCTTTCGTCCGTACTTGTGGTGCATCCTCTGAATTGAATGCATTCTCATTTACAGTTGATGTAAGTTCATGAATGTCGATCTATCTTAGCATCTGGAATAATTTCTGTGTTATCATTGTTCTCACATGCAGCACAATCTCAATAAAGCATAGAGATAACCCAGTCTCAGGTTCTTTTCCCACTGACTTCAACACATAGAGGTTTTTATTGAAGCATTCTGATAATTTCTCTACAGTCTAATTGTTAAAAAGATGCTGTAAATATAGTTTCCAAATCAGCTATTCATAAAAATTAAACCCTCGTCTCATCAATAAGGCTGTGTGCATGTGTATCTTTTGCTTTGTCTATTCTGTTCTATTTGGGACCGTTTCTTTTGTTAATCTTCTCTAGCTTATATAATAGTGTACAACGCGAGGCACTATATATAGTGTTATCCGATGTTGGGGTGCCATTCAAGCTATTCCGTGGAACAATTTATTAATTCGTGGGCTATGTTCTTGCAGCTGGAACATTCTCATTGATAATTCAAAGATTAGAGGAAGATTTGAAATATAAATTTTGTAGATGAAAACAATAACCGTAGATTTTGCCAGTGTGAACAGGTTACTACCATAACATTCTATTTGATGAGCAGCAATGCATCATGTATGTTCTTTTTCTTTTGTTATAAACTCTTGTGCATTGTCTCACTGTGTTTGGAGCTATTATCTTTGATTTGGATTGCATTATCGGATTATAACATCCTTTGGATTTGATTGGTCTGTGCTCAAGAACAGGATGTCTGCCACTCTGATGTGTCATGTGTCGATTTATGCATAGGGACATTCATCTAAGAAATTAACCTGACCGCCAAAATATCTCGTTCTCATGAATTAAGCCCACAAATACTTACGAGATGAAACTTCAAGATTAAGAACGAAAGTGTGGTTGATGTTGATTATTACAACGGGATTGGAACGGGACTGTGCTGCTTGTGGTCACAATGCATGTTAGGTATATAGAGTCTTAGGCCCAATTTATATATACAAGAAGTGTTTCATCTCAATATCTCATTTCATTATTATAACTTTCTTAAATTTTTACACAAAAATCATAAACAATTCACTTATTTAAAATTTCAAAACAATAATAATATTACAAAATAATTTTCTAACAATATTTTATTTAATTTTCAGCTTTCATCTCAACTCACCATCCAAACTGCACCTTAAAATATGCAAGTCTCACATACTTCTTTAGTAAAAAAAGTATGATTCATCATTAAAAATAAATAAATATCACATTTATTCATTTTTTTCATAATGAGAATGCGATGTGACCCAAGGTGGGCAAATATTATTTCTCATATTATAATACAAATTGGAGCTAGAGTGAACAAGTAACCAATTTAAAAAAAGAAAAGAAAAAGAGGATGTGTTGCAAGTGAGATAATTAATTAAGCTTGAAGGAGAAATGTTTTAATCATGAAGGGATTTTATAAAAATAAATTTATAAATTAATGTGATTTGATGTAATATATCACATAGCCGAAGTAGCCCAAGAAGGTCTTTTTAGAACCCTGTCGAGTTACACGCTTGAGAAGGTCCTTCAGAATTCTATTGCATTACTATTCATTGGTGCCTTGTTGGCATACTAATACCAACACAAATACAGGGAGGGTTTTTGGTGAAGTGTTGAGATATGTTATGAATAATAGTGAAAAAGTAGGTGAAAAGTAATAATAGAATATTAAATAGTAGTAAAAAGTAAATGAAAAGTAATAATAAAATAATAAATAGTAGTGAAGTATGTTGAGAAGCGTTAAAATATTCTCAACACCCAAACACATAAAGATTTGGTGTGCATGTCAAATTTCTAACACATAAAAAGCTACCTGTACAAAATGACAAAAGACATGACCCCATAACAAGCTTATGCTGAGATGGAGGAATATTCTGTTATTTGCTCAGAGTCTATGGAAATGAGAGTTTTGGTGGAGGCTTGGTTCTTTCTTTGCTGAGAGATATCAAGTACACTTTACATGCTCGGAAGCTAAAGTCCTACTCAAATAAATTTGATCCAAGGGTCAGATACTTTTGTATAATGGTGTACGCTTTACATGATCGAGAGCCTAGCTCCATCATGATCCTGCCAATTTGTACTATCAAAGCGCTTCACGAAAGTGACGAAAATATCCCTCTAGAAATTCAATATGGGTCTTCGTGGTGGACGAGCAATTACCTTCTACCGTAATCTCAATACATCATTTTTTTTTTATTTGCTTCCTCAAATTCAATATAGGGGGAATCCAGCACGTGCAAGGCTAGTTATTTAGTAATTGATTTTTATTTATACAATTAAAATCAAAGAAAATAGAGAAAAAATAAAGTGATCGATCAATAATGGTGTTAATAGAGAGTATGTAGGGGTGTTGGGCCGGCGCCTGAATCTGGCCTACAATTAGCACACCTAGACCCTAAGGGTTGGCAGGTGGACATGATTCATACTATTTTGGATAGAGATATATAATTTATAGTTATTTTTATGTATTTTTTATATTTTTTTTAATGTGATTGGCTAAACAGTTATTTTATATTAAAAAAATAACATAATCAATTATATTAGTGAAATACACAAAAAATATATAAAAGTGATTGTACATAAAATTTTTCTTAATGCCAATAAATCATTCATCTTATTTGATTTTTTTTAAATAAATAAAAAAAATCTCGAGAAGCCAAAACCTATTATTTACTGGATATAAGATAATTTGAATTAAAAGAAAAAGAAAGCCGTTGCAGTTTGAACTTTGAAGTTTGAAGTCCCAACCTTCATATGCATTTGAAGGGAGAGATTTGAGAAACAGAGAACGAGAGAAACAGAGAGAAATATCCTTCCGTTTTCTCTCTTATTCTTTTTCCATTTCAGTAAATCCAATCCATTTCAGGGACCGGTCGTAGCCTCGGAGGATTGCCAAACATCCGTGATTCGATTCGCACTCCAAGACTTCTCGGGACATTCATGGCAAGATGCCCAAATGGAGAAGGAGCTGAAGACAGAGATGGAGGACTTGAGACCAAGGTGGCTTCCCTCTGCAACGCCCCTCGTCTTTGAATCCCTTTCTCTTAAATCATAGATCTCCCAAGTTCTGATTTTATGTTTTATGTTTTTATTTTTTCAGGAAGCAAACTTTAAAACGTTTTTTTTTTTTTTTTTAATTATTGGCAGGTGTTTTCAGAATCGAATGCATTGATGCTCAAATAGAATGTTATGGTAGTAACCTGTTCACACTGGCAAAATCTACGGTATCCTTTTCATCTACAAAATTTATATTTCAAATCTTCCTCTAATCTTTGAATTATCAATTAGAATATATGCTCCTGCTCTAACATAGCCCACGAATTAATAAATTGTTCCACGGAATAGCTTGTACTCTATTATATAGGCTAGAGAAGATTAACATAAGAAAAAGTCCCAAATAGAACAGAATAGACAGAGCAAAAGATACACATGCACACTGCCTTATTGATGAGACGAGGGTTTAATTTTTATGAATAGCTGATTTGGAAACTACATTTCCAGCATCTTTTTAACAACTAGACTGTAGATAAATTATCAGAATAATTCAATAAAAACCTCTATATTGAAGTCAGACGGAAAAGTACCTGAGACTGGGTTATCTCTATGCTGTATTGAGATTATGCTGCATGTGAGAACAATGATAACAAAGAAATTATTCCAGATGCCAAGATAGATTGACATTCATGAACTTAAATCAACTGTAAATGAGAAGGCATTCAATTCAGAGGATGCGCCACAAGTACGGAAGAAAGACTCAATTCATTGCAATACATGGATTGACTGAATTGGCGTCGAAGCCCCTTACAAGAGTAGAGAACAATGTCGCATCAGATGTACTGCAAGTATATATACATATTTGAATTTCGAATTTGAATTTTTGTAGGGTTTGTGATTTTCCACTTCTCCATCCAACGGTAATGAACCGTAACGCTCAGTCCATCCATTTTGTTATTTAAATTTTCACAGATTCATTTTCTTCTCTCTTCCACGCCCTCTCTCTTCCCCCTCTGAACTCCAGTCTGTCCCTCTCCCATCACCGCCCAACTCGGACCGTTGTCGCATCGTCGTTCGTATTTTAATCGGCCCACACTTGCGGGGTAATATTTCCAGTTCCTTGAGATCGATTTCGATGAGTGTTTTGTTTACCTTATGACTTTTAACGTTTGAAACTTGTCGACTCTGAAGATTTAGATTACAGTTGAGAAATGTGGTTTGTTTGTGTTGAAATCATACCGAGCTGTTGGTTTTCTGGGTTTGAACTATCTTGTTTTATTCAACATACTTTATTTTGATTTTTAATTTTCAGGCTAGTTCTCATTCTTGGCCCCACTCGAAAAGCATAAGATCTGCTCTTGGAAATCTCAATGCGGTGGAGGATAAAACTCTTTCGATGGTATGGATGTTAAGTTTTTCTAGAATTTAGTTCTACCGCTCAGTTATTCATAGACAGTACTGGATTTATAACTGTATTTCGTTTTCTCCTTGGTCCGGTTATTTTTCTTAATATTGTTGTTGTTTGGTACTTATTCTTGAAGTCTAAGTTGCGTTTTCACCAAATGTCTCTGATAATAATATAATTTCCAATTCTGTTAAATACAAGGAAGATATGCTAGTTCAAAAAGGAAATTCTAATGCCATAATCTGTTTAACTGATTGCGTATACTTGTCTTAGAAAGAAGATAATACATATCGACAAGTTGTAAATGCTGAGTTTTCCTGAAAAGTTTTCTTTCTAATGTGATTTGTTTGCAAAGGGAATCCTAAGAGAGAGTTTAGACATATCCGTACTTGTTTACAGTGAGGCATACATGTGTATTCAGATAGATTAGTCGAGGAGGCTCAGAAGGCAGTCCCAAACTGATTTCAGTGTGGTAAGTTAGAAACTTTTAGCTAACTTCATATTTCATTTTTAATCTTAGTTCCAAACCTGCTGGAACACAAGTGTCAGTTATGGGCATGAAACTTTTCTTGCTTGTGTGTGTATAAAAAACTCATAAAAATATGAAGTAGATAATATGCTGGAAGAGGGAGGGAGAGTATATTGAGGAGCTTCTGCTAGCTTCTACTGTGTTGAGGAGGGTGGCCTTAGTTTTGGATGAAAAATGAGACAGAGACTGGCGACTTCACCTCGAGGACACTTCCAACATTGTACTTTAATCATATCCACTCTGAACCTCCCAAGAACCAAATGTGCCAACTTAAGCAGTTCAGGCTTTCTGTGCTGTTGCATTTTTGCATGACTTGCAATCTCTTTAGAGAGGGCTGGATGGTAGGTAAACTGCCTGTAAGGCCTACTTTTAATCTAAAGAAGATGAGAGATAACCTACATTTGCTGGAGATTCCCACATTTACACTGTTTTCATATGTGAAAGCTTGTTGGAAATTTCCATTTTCCACATTTCTAGTTCATGTTTTACTCTTGAATATAATCGTTTATATGGTTAGTAATGTTGCATTTGGTTGTTCACAGAAAAAATAAGTTATTTTTAGTAAGTTAAACTTTAAAACGATCAAATGACAATTGGCACACACTTCCCCTGCATTTTCTATATTTTAATACTTGTGCTTATATTGTTTTCCTTTCTTTTCAAACTACCTAGAAATTGTTATTTGTATTCCAATATTTTCTTTTTTGTAATATATTGTTTACATGCTTTATGTATTTTAGGTACAAGGCTTGTCAGCCTGTGATGTTATTTTGCTAGTAATTTTTTTTTTCATAAAAACCTATTTCCAGCAGCTACAAATTGCTGGAAATATACATGCTTCTTTTGGCAATTAAAATAGCCGCAAATAAGCATGCTGCTCTAATTTTTTATGTTCTTTTCCTTTCTATTTTCTTATTTTTCGCTTTTCCTGAAATTTTTTTGATGTTTTTTGTCTGAGGTTTGGTTCTAATAAGCTGAAATGGAATTGGGTTTTGTTCTCGAACACATTTGCAGCTTAGTTTTCTTGTATTGAAAATTGTCATTGATCTCCCAAATATTAATATAGAATGGCTATTTGTTTTGGCAGGTGCTCAGGCTGTTGCCACCTGAGTTATATGCATGTATTTTCTTGCCATTGAGTGCTTTTCTTGCTATTGCTTTTATTTGTTTTTTTTTTTTTTTAATGTATTGTAGTATTTGTGACACCATGAAAAAAAAAAAAAAAAGGAAAATGGAATTATTGGCTGTAAGGGTAGGTTTAGTTGTTCTAAAGTTACTGAATCCCACTTTTAACATGCTTTATAGCACCTAGGTCAATTCAGAATATATCCAAACAATGCCTTATTAGATTATCCAACGTTTCTCACTTTTTCTTTTTCTTTTTCGTGAAGTAATTTATTTAACTAGTATTTTTTGTTTTTATGATGAAGCTTTACATTTATTATATAATCTTTTGATCTATTTCATTTGTTTTAACCTTTTTACTCATTGACAAAGATTATAATGTTCGAAGTTTTAATAAAATTTACAGTTATCCATGCAATTTAAAATATAAAATATATTAATTACTTTTCTTACAAAGAATTGCTTTTATACCTTAGAGGCGTTGGAGCATTCATTTGCTGCAGCCTTGAATGGCTGAACAAAAGGGAATATGTATTTTTATTTTGTTAATAACTGCAATATATCATCAATAATGATCAATTGCTTGTATTATTGCATTGGAGGGCACATATTTACATACATATGGGTGCGAGAGGGCTTGATTTTTATTTTTATTTTTTAATTTCAGACAAATAGCAAGTCTTTTTGGTTTCTCTATCTTCTTCATTAGGGTTCTTTAGTTGTCTCATGCCATCATCTCTCATGGACTATTATTTCTCAAGGTCTATCCTTCATCCTAGATAAAATTATTTACCAGTCTTTAATTTGTTGCATTTCAAATTTATGAGCGTCATGGACTATTTTAATCTTTTTACTTGTTTACACATTACTCAAATGTTTGAAGTTTTAAGAAAAGAATATATAAGATATTTTAGTTATTTCGTTTATAATATAATCACTTTTATATTGTATATTATTTCAAATATTATAATTAATATATACTATCTTATATTAAACATTTTATACTAATATATGCTATCTTTTTTAAGGTGTTGGGGCATTCAATTGCTGCAACCGTGGATGGCAGAACAAAAGAAGGTATATATATATATATATATATATTTTTTTTTATTAATTATTGTAATATTTCTGTGTAAGAAGGGTCGTGACTTGCATTTTTTACTTTATTTCCTTTTTTCCTCTCCATATTCTTGGTATTCTCGTCTAATACGTTTCTTAAGTTTGTTAAACTAATGATATTTTTGGAAGAATTAGAAGAAAGTAACGTACTACAAAAAAGCAATTGCTGAAGATAGAGGTTTCATGCAAGGTCAAGCTTTAATCAAATATCTCTCTCTTTCTATTTCTCTCTCTTTGCCTAAAACTCCTTAACACGCACGTAAACACATATATACACAAACAAGCACATACACACACATACATACTGACGTACGTATACATACACATATACGTCCATACACACACATACACATACATACAAACAAACACATACATACAAACAAACACATACATACATATACATACACATACATACATACATACATAAATACACAAACAAACATACATACACACACACATACATATAAACAAACATATATGCATACAAACAAACATATATACAAATAGACATACATACACAAACACATACATACATACATACAAACAAACATACATACACACACATACATGCATGCATACATATACACATACACACATAGAGATATACATCCACATACATCATACATGCATGTATACGCATAATACATGATACATACATATACACATACACATACATATACATACATACATATATAAATACATACACAATCATCCATACAATTCATACACACACACACACACAAACATACGTACATATAGAAATACATACACACTCATACACAAATACATACATACACAAATACATACATACACACACACACATACATACATACACATACATACATACGCAAACACATAAAAGCATACATACACACATACATACATACTTGGGCATATACACACATACACGAATACATATGGGCGCGCGACGAACTTTGAAGAAGAGGAAATTGGAGTAAAGGTAATGATCCTGAAGATATTTGAGTTATTGTTATATTTTTTTGGTTCACTTTTTATGGAAAACATGACTTGATTTTTTTTTTTTTTTTTTTTTTTTTTTTTTTTGAGTTTGAGACAAATAGTCGAGGCTTTTTTGGTTTTTCTATCTTCTTCATTTGGTTCTTTCGTCGTCTCATGTTATCATCTCTTCTACACTATTACTATTTAAGGTATATCCTCCGTCCCAGACAAATTTATCTTAGTAGTTTAATTTAGTTCATTTCAAATTTTTTTACCGTAGTTAACTATTTTAGTCCTTTAAATTTTTTACAATAATTCGAATGATTGAAACTTTAATGAGATTTATATTATCAATTAATCTGAAACATTAAATTTAATTGTTTCACTTACAAAAGAAGCATTTTTTTATATTATATATTATATTAGAATTAATAGAGATATTATCTTATTACCAAGTATTTTATAGATGTTATTTTTTCACTTAATAGATGTTATTTTGTCAAGGCGTTGAGGCAATTTAATCGCAAAAGCTTTGGATAGCAGAACGAAAGGCTGTATCTATACATATTTTAATCAACTCAACTATGCATTGCAAGGTTAGTAGTTACTTACGATTTATTTACTTTTTTCTATTTTGCTACACATATTTTGGTACTCTCATCTAATTCAATTCTTAAGTTTCATACTAACGATATTTTAAAATGAATGAAACGAATGTCATTTACAACAGAAAGACGATTGCTGCGGAATGAATTACACATCCAAGGTTAGTAAAATAATCACTCTCTTAAACTTTTGTATTCCATAAACGATACACACACAAATACATAAACACAAATATACACATATACATACAAACAAGCGCGCACACACACATACACTTACATACATACATACATACATACATACAACATATATACATACATCTGTACAAACATACATCCATACATACATGCATACATCCATCCATACATATATGCATAGACACACATACACAGATGAACATATACATACATTCATACACGCACAAACATACACAGACTCTAACACAAACATACATATATAAATACATGTGCATATACACACATACACATATACATATGGATGCGTGATTGAGTTTGAAGAAGAGGAAATTGGAGTAAAGGTAATGATCTTAAAAATATTTGAGTTATTGTTATATTTTTTTGGTTCCCTTTTTATGGAAAACATGACTTATTTTTTTGTTTCTTTTTAAGTTTCAGACAAATAGTCGAGGCTTTGTTGGTTTCTCTGTCTTCTTCATTTGCTTCTTTTGCCGTTTCATGTTATCCTCTCTTCTGCACTATTAATATTTAAGGTATATCCTCCGTCCCGGACAAATTTTAACTTAATAGTTTATTCTAGTTCATTTCAAATTTTAGTACCATAGTTAACTATTTTAATTCTTTAAATTTTTTTACATTAATTCAAATGATTTTAACTTTAATGAGATTTATAGTAACAATTAATTTGAAACATTAAATTTAATTGTTTCACTTACAAAAGAAGCACTTTTTTATATTCTTTATTATATTAGAATTAATAGATATTATCTTATTACCAAGTTTTTTATATTAATAGATGTTATTTTTTCAAGGCGTTGAGGCAATTTAATCGCAAAAGTTTTGGATAGCAGAACGAAAGGCCATATCTTTATATATTTCAATCAACTCAACTATGCATTGCAAGGTTAGTAGTTACTTACGATTTATTTACTTTTTTCTATTTTGCTACACATATTTTGGTACTCTCATCTAATTCAATTCTTAAGTTTCATACTAACGATATTTTAAAATGAATGAAACGAATGTCATTTACAACAGAAAGACGATTGCTGCGAAATGAATTACTCATCCAAGGTTAGTAAATTAATCACTCTCTTAAACTTTTGTATTCCATAAACGATACACACACAAATACATAAACACAAACATACACATATACATACAAACACGCGCGCACACACACATACACTTACATACATACATACATACAACATATATACATACATCTGTACATACATACATCCATACATACATGCATACATACATCCATACATATATGCATACACACACATACACAGATGAACATATACATACATTCATACACGCACAAACATACACAGACTCTTGCATACACATACACACACAAACACAAACATACATATATAAATACATGTGCATATACACACATACACATATACATATGGATGCGTGATTGAGTTTGAAGAAGAGGAAATTGGAGTAAAGGTAATGATCTTAAAAATATTTGAGTTATTGTTATATTTTTTTGGTTCCCTTTTTATGGAAAACATGATTTATTTTTTTGTTTCTTTTTAAGTTTCAGACAAATAGTCGAGGCTTTGTTGGTTTCTCTGTCTTCTTCATTTGCTTCTTTTGCCGTCTCATGTTATCATCTCTTCTGCACTATTACTATTTAAGGTATATCCTCCGTCCGGGACAAATTTAACTTAATAGTTTATTCTAGTTCATTTCAAATTTTAATACCATAGTTAACTATTTTAATTTTTAAAATTTTTTACAATAATTCTAATGATTGAAACTTTAATAAGATTTATATTATCAATTAATCTGAAACATTAAATTTAATTGTTTCACTTACAAAGGAAGCATTTTTTATATTGTTTATTATATTAGAATTAATATATATTATCTTATTACCAAGTTTTTTATATTAATAGATGCCATTTTTTCAAGGCGTTGAGGCAATTTAATCGCAAAAGCTTTGGATAGCAGAACGAAAGGCGATATCTTTATATATTTCAATCAACTCATCTATGCATTGCAAGGTTAGTAGTTACTTACGATTT
Source organism: Carya illinoinensis (assembly GCF_018687715.1). Classification (NCBI taxonomy): domain Eukaryota; kingdom Viridiplantae; phylum Streptophyta; class Magnoliopsida; order Fagales; family Juglandaceae; genus Carya; species Carya illinoinensis. Next base: position 22,942,126 of record NC_056756.1, on the reverse strand, counting down.
ATTTACTATTTTCTATTTTGCTACACAAATTTTGGTACTCTCATCTAATTCAATTCTTAAGTTTCATACTAACGATATTTTAAAATGAATGAAACGAATGTCATTTAGAACAGAAAGACGATTGCTGCAGAATGAATTACTCATTCAAGGTTATTAAATTAGTCACTCTCTTAAACTTTTGTATTCCATAAACGATACACACACAAATACATAAACACAAATATACACATATACATACAAACACGCGCGCACACACACATACACTTACATACATACATACATACATAAATACAACATATATACATACATCTGTACATCTGTACATACATACATCCATACATACATGCATACATACATCCATACATATATGCATACACACACATACACAGATGAAGATATACATACATTCATACACGCACAAACATACATAGACTCTTGCATACACATACATACACACACAAACACAAACATACATATATACATACATGTGCATATACACACATACACATATACATATGGATGCGTAATTGAGTTTGAAGAAGTGGAAATTGGAGTAAAGGTAATGATCTTAAAAATATTTGAGTTATTGATATATTTTTTTGATTCCCTTTTTATGGAAAACATGACTTATTTTTTTGTTTCTTTTTAAGTTTCAGACAAATAGTCGAGGCTTTGTTGGTTTCTCTGTCTTCTTCATTTGCTTCTTTTGCCGTTTCATGTTATCCTCTCTTCTGCACTATTAATATTTAAGGTATATCCTCCGTCCCGGACAAATTTAACTTAATAGTTTATTCTAGTTCATTTCAAATTTTAATACCATAGTTAACTATTTTAATTCTTTAAATTTTTTACAATAATTCAAATGATTTTAACTTTAATGAGATTTATTTTATCAATTAATCTAAAACATTAAATTTAATTGTTTCACTTACAAAAGAAGCACTTTTTTATATTGTTTATTATATTAGAATTAATAGATATTATCTTATTACCAAGTTTTTTATATTAATAGATGTTATTTTTTCAAGGCGTTGAGGCAAGTTAATCGCAAAAGCTTTGGATAGCAGAACGAAAGGCCATATCTTTATATATTTCAATCAACTCAACTATGCATTGCAAGGTTATGAGTTACTTACGATTTATTTACTTTTTTCTATTTTGCTACACATATTTTGGTATTCTCATCTAATTCAATTCTTAAGTTTCGTACTAACGATATTTTAAAATGAATGAAACGAATGTCATTTACAACAGAAAGACGATTGCTGCGGAATGAATTACTCATCCAAGGTTAGTAAATTAATCACTCTCTTAAACTTTTGTATTCCATAAACGATACACACACAAATACATAAACACAAACATACACATATACATACAAACACGCGCGCACACACACATACACTTACATCCATACATACATACAACATATATACATACAATTCATACACGCACAAACATACACAGACTCTTGCATACACATACACACACAAACACAAACATACATATATAAATACATGTGCATATACACACATACACATATACATATGGATGCGTGATTGAGTTTGAAGAAGAGGAAATTGGAGTAAAGGTAATGATCTTAAAAATATTTGAGTTATTGTTATATTTTTTTGGTTCCCTTTTTATGGAAAACATGACTTATTTTTTTGTTTCTTTTTAAGTTTCAGACAAATAGTCGAGGCTTTGTTGGTTTCTCTGTCTTCTTCATTTGCTTCTTTTGCCGTCTCATGTTATCATCTCTTCTGCACTATTACTATTTAAGGTATATCCTTCGTCCGAGACAAATTTAACTTAGTAGTTTATTCTAGTTCATTTCAAATTTTAATACCGTAGTTAACTATTTTAATTCTTTAAATGTTTTACAATAATTCAAATGATTGAAACTTTAATGAGATTTATATTATCAATTAATCTGAAACATTAAATTTAATTGTTTCACTTACAAAAGAAGCACTTTTTTATATTGTTTATTATATTAGAATTAATAGATATTATCTTATTACCAAGTTTTTTATATTAATAGATGTTATTTTTCAAGGCGTTGAGGCAATTTAATCGCAAAAGCTTTGGATAGCAGAACGAAGGACGATATCTTTATATATTTCAATCAACTCAACTATGCATTGCAAGGTTAGTAGTTACTTACGATTTATTTACTTTTTTCTATTTTGGTACACATATTTTGGTACTCTCATGTAATTCAATTCTTAAGTTTCATAGTAACGATATTTTAAAATGAATGAAACGAATGTTATTTACAACAGAAAGAAGATTGCTGCGGAATGAATTACACATCCAAGGTTAATAAATTAATCACTCTCTTAAACTTTTGTATTCCATAAACGATACGCACACAAATATATAAACACAAATATACACATATACATACAAACACGCGCGCACACACACATACACTTACATACATACAACATATATACATACATCTATACATACATACATACATCCATACATGCATACATACATCCATACATATATGCATACACACACATACACAGATGAACACATACATACATTCATACACGCACAAACATACACAGACTCATGCATAGACATACACACACAAACACAAACATACATATATAAATACATGTGCATATACAAACATACACATATACATATGGATGTGTGATTGAGTTTGAAGAAGAGGAAATTGGAGTAAAGGTAATGACCTTAAAAATATTTGACTTATTGTTATATTTTTTTGGTTCACTTTTTATGGAAAACATGACTTATTTTTTTGTTTTTTTTAAGTTTCAGACAAATAGTCGAGGCTTTGTTGGTTTCTCTGTCTTCTTCATTTGCTTCTTTTGCCGTGTCATGTTATCCTCTCTTCTGCACTATTAATATTTAAGGTATATCCTCCGTCCCGGACAAATTTAACTTAATAGTTTATTCTAGTTCATTTCAAATTTTAATACCATAGTTAACTATTTTAATTCTTTAAATTTTTTACAATAATTCAAATGATTTTAACTTTATTGAGATTTATTTTATCAATTAATCTGAAACATTAAATTTAATTGTTTCACTTACAAAAGAAGCACGTTTTTATATTGTTTATTATATTAGAATTAATAGATATTATCTTATTACCAAGTTTTTTATATTAATAGATGTTATTTTTCAAGGCGTTGAGGCAATTTAATCGCAAAAGCTTTGGATAGCAGAACGAAGGACGATATCTTTATATATTTCAATCAACTCAACTATGCATTGCAAGGTTAGTAGTTACTTACGATTTATTTACTTTTTTCTATTTTGGTACACATATTTTGGTACTCTCATGTAATTCAATTCTTAAGTTTCATAGTAACGATATTTTAAAATGAATGAAACGAATGTTATTTACAACAGAAAGAAGATTGCTGCGGAATGAATTACACATCCAAGGTTAATAAATTAATCACTCTCTTAAACTTTTGTATTCCATAAACGATACGCACACAAATATATAAACACAAATATACACATATACATACAAACACGCGCGCACACACACATACACTTACATACATACAACATATATACATACATCTATACATACATACATACATCCATACATGCATACATACATCCATACATATATGCATACACACACATACACAGATGAACACATACATACATTCATACACGCACAAACATACACAGACTCATGCATAGACATACACACACAAACACAAACATACATATATAAATACATGTGCATATACAAACATACACATATACATATGGATGTGTGATTGAGTTTGAAGAAGAGGAAATTGGAGTAAAGGTAATGACCTTAAAAATATTTGACTTATTGTTATATTTTTTTGGTTCACTTTTTATGGAAAACATGACTTATTTTTTTGTTTTTTTTAAGTTTCAGACAAATAGTCGAGGCTTTGTTGGTTTCTCTGTCTTCTTCATTTGCTTCTTTTGCCGTGTCATGTTATCCTCTCTTCTGCACTATTAATATTTAAGGTATATCCTCCGTCCCGGACAAATTTAACTTAATAGTTTATTCTAGTTCATTTCAAATTTTAATACCATAGTTAACTATTTTAATTCTTTAAATTTTTTACAATAATTCAAATGATTTTAACTTTATTGAGATTTATTTTATCAATTAATCTGAAACATTAAATTTAATTGTTTCACTTACAAAAGAAGCACTTTTTTATATTGTTTATTATATTAGAATTAATAGATATTATCTTATTACCAAGTTTTTTATATTAATAGATGTTATTTTTTCAAGGCGTTGAGGCAATTTAATCGCAAAAGTTTTGGATAGCAGAACAAAAGGCCATATCTTTATATATTTCAATCAACTCAACTATGCATTGCAAGGTTAGTAGTTACTTACGATTTATTTACTTTTTTCTATTTTGCTACACATATTTTGGTACTCTCATCTAATTCAATTCTTAAGTTTCATACTAACGATATTTTAAAATGAATGAAACGAATGTCATTTACAACAGAAAGACCATTGCTGCGGAATGAATTACTCATCCAAGGTTAGTAAATTAATCACTCTCTTAAACTTTCGTATTCCATAAACGATACACATACAAATACATAAACATAAACATACACATATACATACAAACACGCGCGCACACACACATACACTTACATACATACATACATACATACAACATATATACAAACATCTGTACATACATACATCCATACATACATGCATACATACATCCATACATATATGCATACACAGACATACACAGATGAACATATACATACATTCATACACCCACAAACATACACAGACTCTTGCATACACATACACACACAAACACAAACATACATATATAAATACATGTGCATATACACACATACACATATACATATGGATGCGTGATTGAGTTTGAAGAAGAGGAAATTGGAGTAAAGGTAATGATCTTAAAAATATTTGACTTATTGTTATATTTTTTTGGTTCACTTTTTATGGAAAACATGACTTATTTTTTTGTTTTTTTTAAGTTTCAGACAAATAGTCGAGGCTTTGTTGGTTTCTCTGTCTTCTTCATTTGCTTCTTTTGCCGTCTCATGTTATCATCTCTTATGCACTATTACTATTTAAGGTATATCCTCCGTCCGGGACAAATTTAACTTAGTAGTTTATTCTAGTTCATTTCAAATTTTAATACCATAGTTAACTATTTTAATTCTTTAAATTTTTTACAATAATTCAAATGATTGAAACTTTAATGAGATTTATATTATCAATTAATCCGAAACATTAAATTTAATTGTTTCACTTACAAAAGAAGCACTTTTTTATATTGTTTATTATATTAGAATTAATAGATATTATCTTATTACCAAGTTTATTATATTAATAGATGTTATTTTTTCAGGGCGTTGAGGCAATTTAATCGCAAAAGCTTTGGATAGCAGAACGAAAGGCCATATCTTTATATATTTCAATCAACTCAACTATGCATTGCAAGGTTAGTAGTTACTTACGATTTATTTACTTTTTTCTATTTTGCTACACATATTTTGGTACTCTCATCTAATTCAATTCTCAAGTTTCATACTAACGATATTTTAAAAAGAATGAAACGAATGTCATTTACAACAGAAAGACGATTGCTGCGAAATGAATTACTCATCCAAGGTTAGTAAATTAATCACTCTCTTAAACTTTTGTATTCCATAAACGATACACACACAAATACATAAACACAAACATACACATATACATACAAACACGCACGCACACACACATACACTTACATACATACATACATACAACATATATACATACACCTGTACATACATACATCCATACATACATGCATACATACATCCATACATATATGCATACACACACATACACAGATGAACATATACATACATTCATACACGCACAAACATACACAGACTCTTGCATACACATACACACACAAACACAAACATACATATATAAATACATGTGCATATACACACATACACATATACATATGGATGCGTGATTGAGTTTGAAGAAGAGGAAATTGGAGTAAAGGTAATGATCTTAAAAATATTTGAGTTATTGTTATATTTTTTTGGTTCACTTTTTATGGAAAACATGACTTATTTTTTTGTTTTTTTTAAGTTTCAGACAAATAGTCGAGGCTTTGTTGGTTTCTCTGTCTTCTTCATTTGCTTCTTTTGCCGTTTCATGTTATCATCTCTTCTGCACTATTACTATTTAAGGTATATCCTCCGTTCCGGACAAATTTAACTTAATAGTTTATTCTAGTTCATTTCAAATTTTAATACCATAGTTAACTATTTTAATTCTTTAAATTTTTTACAATAATTCAAATGATTGAAACTTTAATGAGATTTATATTATCAATTAATCTGAAACATTAATTTTAATTGTTTCACTTACAAAAGAAGCACTTTTTTATACTGTTTATTATATTAGAATTAATATATATTATCTTATTACCAAGATTTTTATATTAATAGATGTTATTTTTTCAAGGCGTTGAGACAATTTAATCGCAAAAGTTTTGGATAGCAGAACGAAAGGCGATATCTTTATATATTTCAATCAACTCAACTATGCATTGCAAGGTTAGTAGTTACTTACGATTTATTTACTTTTTTCTATTTTGCTACACATATTTTGGTACTCTCATCTAATTCAATTCTTAAGTTTCATATTAACGATATCTTAAAATGAATGAAACGAATGTTATTTACAACAGAAAGAAGATTGCTGCGGAAGGAATTACTCATCCAAGGTTAGTAAATTAATCACTCTCTTAAACTTTTGTATTCCATAAACGATACACACACAAATACATAAACAGAAACATACACATATACATACAAACACGAGCGCACACACACATACACTTACATACATACATACATACATACATACAACATATATACATACATCTATACATACATACATGCATACATACATGCATACATACATCCATACATATATGCATACACACACAAACACAGATGAACATATACATACATTCATACACACACAAACATACACAGACTCATGCATAGACATACACACACAAACACAAACATACATATATAAATACATGTGCATATACACACATACACATATACATATGGATGCGTGATTGAGTTTGAAGAAGAGGAAATTGGAGTAAAGGTAATGATCTTAAAAATATTTGACTTATTGTTATATTTTTTTGGTTCACTTTTTATGGAAAACATGACTTATTTTTTTGTGTTTTTTAACTTTCAGACAAATAGTCGAGGCTTTGTTGGTTTCTCTGTCTTCTTCATTTGCTTCTTTTGCCGTTTCATGTTATCATCACTTCTGCACTATTACTATTTAAGGTATATCCTCCGTCCCGAACAAATTTAACTTAGTAGTTTATTCTAGTTCATTTCAAATTTTTTTACCATAGTTAATTATTTTAATTCTTTACAATAATTCAAATGATTGAAACTTTAATGAGATTTATATTATCAATTAATCTGAAACATTAAATTTAATTGTTTCACTTACAAAAGAAGCACGTTTTTATATTGTTTATTATATTAGAATTAATAGATATTATCTTATTACCAAGTTTTTTATATTAATAGATGTTAATTTTTCAAGTCGTTGAGGCAATTTAATCGCAAAAGATTTGGATAGCAGAACGAAAGGCGATATTTTTATATATTTCAATCAACTCAACTATGCATTGCAAGGTTAGTAGTTACTTACGATTTATTTACTTTTTTCTATTTTGCTACACATATTTTGGTACTCTCATCTAATTCAATTCTTAAGTTTCATACTAACGATATTTTAAAATGAATGAAACGAATGTCATTTACAACAGAAAGACGATTGCTGCGGAATGAATGACTCAGCCAAGGTTAGTAAATTAATCACTTTCTTAAACTTTTTGTATTCCATAAACGATACACACACAAATACATAAACACAAACATACAAACACGCGCGCACACACACATACACTTACATACATACATACATACAACATATATACATACATCTGTACATACATACATCCATACATACATGCATACCTACATCCATACATATATGCATACACACACATACACAGATGAACATATACATACATTCATACACGCACAAACATACACAGACTCTTGCATACATATACACACACAAACACAAACATACATATATAAATACATGTGCATATACACACATACACATATACATATGGATGCGTGATTGAGTTTGAAGAAGAGGAAATTGGAGTAAAGGTAATGATCTTAAAAATATTTGAGTTATTGTTATATTTTTTTCGTTCCCTTTTTATGGAAAACATGACTTATTTTTTGGTTTCTTTTTAAGTTTCAGACAAATAGTCGAGGCTTTGTTGGTTTCTCTGTCTTCTTCATTTGCTTCTTTTGCCGTCTCATGTTATCATCTCTTCTGCACTATTACTATTTAAGGTATATCCTCCGTCCGGGACAAATTTAACTTAGTAGTTTATTCTAGTTCATTTCAAATTTTAATACCATAGTTAACTATTTTAATTCTTTAAATTTTTTACAATAATTCAAATGATTGAAACTTTAATGAGATTTATATTATCAATTAATCTGAAACATTAAATTTAATTGTTTCACTTACAAAAGAAGCACTTTTTTATATTGTTTATTATATTAGAATTAATAGATATTATCTTATTACCAAGTTTATTATATTAATAGATGTTATTTTTTCAAGGCGTTGAGGCAATTTAATCGCAAAAGCTTTGGATAGCAGAACGAAAGGCCATATCTTTATATATTTCAATCAACTCAACTATGCATTGCAAGGTTAGTAGTTACTTACGATTTATTTACTTTTTTCTATTTTGCTACACATATTTTGGTACTCTCATCTAATTCAATTCTCAAGTTTCATACTAACGATATTTTAAAAAGAATGAAACGAATGTCATTTACAACAGAAAGACGATTGCTGCGAAATGAATTACTCATCCAAGGTTAGTAAATTAATCACTCTCTTAAACTTTTGTATTCCATAAACGATACACACACAAATACATAAACACAAACATACACATATACATACAAACACGCGCGCACACACACATACACTTACATACATACATACATACAACATATATACATACACCTGTACATACATACATCCATACATACATGCATACATACATCCATACATATATGCATACACACACATACACAGATGAACATATACATACATTCATACACGCACAAACATACACAGACTCTTGCATACAAATACACACACAAACACAAACATACATATATAAATACATGTGCATATACACACATACACATATACATATGGATGCGTGATTGAGTTTGAAGAAGAGGAAATTGGAGTAAAGGTAATGATCTTAAAAATATTTAAGTTATTGTTATATTTTTTTGGTTCACTTTTTATGGAAAACATGACTTATTTTTTTGTTTTTTTTAAGTTTCAGACAAATAGTCGAGGCTTTGTTGGTTTCTCTGTCTTCTTCATTTGCTTCTTTTGCCGTTTCATGTTATCATCTCTTCTGCACTATTACTATTTAAGGTATATCCTCCGTTCCGGACAAATTTAACTTAATAGTTTATTCTAGTTCATTTCAAATTTTAATACCATAGTTAACTATTTTAATTCTTTAAATTTTTTACAATAATTCAAATGATTGAAACTTTAATGAGATTTATATTATCAATTAATCTGAAACATTAATTTTAATTGTTTCACTTACAAAAGAAGCACTTTTTTATACTGTTTATTATATTAGAATTAATATATATTATCTTATTACCAAGATTTTTATATTAATAGATGTTATTTTTTCAATGCGTTGAGACAATTTAATCGCAAAAGTTTTGGATAGCAGAACGAAAGGCGATATCTTTATATATTTCAATCAACTCAACTATGCATTGCAAGGTTAGTAGTTACTTACGATTTATTTACTTTTTTCTATTTTGCTACACATATTTTGGTACTCTCATCTAATTCAATTCTTAAGTTTCATACTAACGATATCTTAAAATGAATGAAACGAATGTTATTTACAACAGAAAGAAGATTGCTGCGGAATGAATTACACATCCAAGGTTAATAAATAAATCACTCTCTTAAACTTTTGTATTCCATAAACGATACACACACAAACACATAAACACAAATATACACATATACATACAAACACGCGCGCACACACACATACACTTACATACATACATACATACATACAACATATATACATACATCTGTACATACATACATGCATACATACATGCATACATACATCCATACATATATGCATACACACACATACACAGATGAACACATACATACATTCATACACGCACAAACATACACAGACTCATGCATAGACATACACACACAAACACAAACATACATATATAAATACATGTGCATATACACACATACACATATACATATGGATGCGTGATTGACTTTGGAGAAGAGGAAATTGGTGTAAAGGTAATGATGTTAAAAATATTTGACTTATTGTTATATTTTTTTGGTTCACTTTTTATGGAAAACATGACTTATGTTTTTGTTTTTTTTAAGTTTCAGACAAATAGTCGAGGCTTTGTTGGTTTCTCTGTCTTCTTCATTTGCTTCTTTTGCCGTCTCATGTTATCATCTCTTCTGCACTATTACTATTTAAGGTATATCCTCCGTCCGGGACAAATTTAACTTAGTAGTTTATTCTAGTTCATTTCAAATTTTAATACCATAGTTAACTATTTTAATTCTTTAAATTTTTTACAATAATTCAAATGATTGAAACTTTAATGAGATTTATATTATCAATTAATCTGAAACATTAAATTTAATTGTTTCACTTACAAAAGAAGCACTTTTTTATATTGTTTATTTTATTAGAATTAATAGATATTATCTTATTACCAAGTTTATTATATTAATAGATGTTATTTTTTCAAGGCGTTGAGGCAATTTAATCGCAAAAGCTTTGGATAGCAGAACGAAAGGCCATATCTTTATATATTTCAATCAACTCAACTATGCATTGCAAGGTTAGTAGTTACTTACGATTTATTTACTTTTTTCTATTTTGCTACACATATTTTGGTACTCTCATCTAATTCAATTCTCAAGTTTCATACTAACGATATTTTAAAAAGAATGAAACGAATGTCATTTACAACAGAAAGACGATTGCTGCGAAATGAATTACTCATCCAAGGTTAGTAAATTAATCACTCTCTTAAACTTTTGTATTCCATAAACGATACACACACAAATACATAAACACAAACATACACATATACATACAAACACGCGCGCACACACACATACACTTACATACATACATACATACAACATATATACATACACCTGTACATACATACATCCATACATACATGCATACATACATCCATACATATATGCATACACACACATACACAGATGAACATATACATACATTCATACACGCACAAACATACACAGACTCTTGCATACACATACACACACAAACACAAACATACATATATAAATACATGTGCATATACACACATACACATATACATATGGATGCGTGATTGAGTTTGAAGAAGAGGAAATTGGAGTAAAGGTAATGATCTTAAAAATATTTGAGTTATTGTTATATTTTTTTGGTTCACTTTTTATGGAAAACATGACTTATTTTTTTGTTTTTTTTAAGTTTCAGACAAATAGTCGAGGCTTTGTTGGTTTCTCTGTCTTCTTCATTTGCTTCTTTTGCCGTTTCATGTTATCATCTCTTCTGCACTATTACTATTTAAGGTATATCCTCCGTTCCGGAGAAATTTAACTTAATAGTTTATTCTAGTTCATTTCAAATTTTAATACCAGAGTTAACTATTTTAATTCTTTAAATTTTTTACAATAATTCAAATGATTGAAACTTTAATGAGATTTATATTATCAATTAATCTGAAACATTAATTTTAATTGTTTCACTTACAAAAGAAGCACTTTTTTATACTGTTTATTATATTAGAATTAATATATATTATCTTATTACCAAGATTTTTAGATTAATAGATGTTATTTTTTCAAGGCGTTGAGACAATTTAATCGCAAAAGTTTTGGATAGCAGAACGAAAGGCGATATCTTTATATATTTCAATCAACTCAACTATGCATTGCAAGGTTAGTAGTTACTTACGATTTATTTACTTTTTTCTATTTTGCTACACATATTTTGGTACTCTCATCTAATTCAATTCTTAAGTTTCATACTAACGATATCTTAAAATGAATGAAACGAATGTTATTTACAACAGAATGAAGATTGCTGCGGAAGGAATTACTCATCCAAGGTTAGTAAATTAATCACTCTCTTAAACTTTTGTTTTCCATAAACGATACACACACAAATACATAAACAGAAACATACACATATACATACAAACACGAGCGCACACACACATATACTTACATACATACATACATACATACATACATACAACATATATACATACATCTATACATACATACATGCATACATACATGCATACATACATCCATACATATATGCATACACACACAAACACAGATGAACATATACATACATTCATACACACACAAACATACACAGACTCATGCATAGACATACACACACAAACACAAACATACATATATAAATACATGTGCATATACACACATACACATATACATATGGATGCGTGATTGAGTTTGAAGAAGAGGAAATTGGAGTAAAGGTAATGATCTTAAAAATATTTGACTTATTGTTATATTTTTTTGGTTCACTTTTTATGGAAAACATGACTTATTTTTTTGTGTTTTTTAACTTTCAGACAAATAGTCGAGGCTTTGTTGGTTTCTCTGTCTTCTTCATTTGCTTCTTTTGCCGTTTCATGTTATCATCACTTCTGCACTATTACTATTTAAGGTATATCCTCCGTCCCGGACAAATTTAACTTAGTAGTTTATTCTAGTTCATTTCAAATTTTTTTACCCTAGTTAATTATTTTAATTCTTTAAATTCTTTACAATAATTCAAATGATTGAAACTTTAATGAGATTTATATTATCAATTAATCTGAAACATTAAATTTAATTGTTTCACTTACAAAAGAAGCACGTTTTTATATTGTTTATTATATTAGAATTAATAGATATTATCTTATTACCAAGTTTTTTATATTTATAGATGTTAATTTTTCAAGTCGTTGAGACAATTTAATCGCAAAAGATTTGGATAGCAGAACGAAAGGCGATATTTTTATATATTTCAATCAACTCAACTATGCATTGCAAGGTTAGTAGTTACTTACGATTTATTTACTTTTTTCTATTTTGCTACACATATTTTGGTACTCTCATCTAATTCAATTCTTACGTTTCATACTAACGATATTTTAAAATGAAAGAAACGAATGTCATTTACAACAGAAAGACGATTGCTGCGGAATGAATGACTCAGCCAAGGTTAGTAAATTAATCACTTTCTTAAACTTTTTGTATTCCATAAACGATACACACACAAATACATAAACACAAACATACAAACACGCGCGCACACACACATACACTTACATACATACATACATACAACATATATACATACATCTGTACATACATACATCCATACATACATGCATACATACATCCATACATATATGCATACACACACATACACAGATGAACATATACATACATTCATACACGCACAAACATACACAGACTCTTGCATACACATACACACACAAACACAAGCATACATATATAAATACATGTGCATATACACACATACACATATACATATGGATGCGTGATTGAGTTTGAAGAAGAGGAAATTGGAGTAAAGGTAATGATCTTAAAAATATTTGAGTTATTGTTATATTTTTTTGGTTCCCATTTTATGGAAAACATGACTTATTTTTTTGTTTCATTTTAAGTTTCAGACAAATAGTCGAGGCTTTGTTGGTTTCTCTGTCTTCTTCATTTGCTTCTTTTGCCGTCTCAAGTTATCATCTCTTCTGCACTATTACTATTTAAGGTATATCCTCCGTCCCGGACAAATTTAACTTAGTAGTTTATTCTAGTTCATTTCAAATTTTTTTACCATAGTTAATTATTTTAATTCTTTAAATTCTTTACAATAATTCAAATGATTGAAACTTTAATGAGATTTATATTATCAATTAATCTGAAACATTAAATTTAATTGTTTCACTTACAAAAGAAGCACGTTTTTATATTGTTTATTATATTAGAATTAATAGATATTATCTTATTACCAAGTTTTTTATATTTATAGATGTTAATTTTTCAAGTCGTTGAGGCAATTTAATCGCAAAAGATTTGGATAGCAGAACGAAAGGCGATATTTTTATATATTTCAATCAACTCAACTATGCATTGCAAGGTTAGTAGTTACTTACGATTTATTTACTTTTTTCTATTTTGCTACACATATTTTGGTACTCTAATCTAATTCAATTCTTACGTTTCATACTAACGATATTTTAAAATGAAAGAAACGAATGTCATTTACAACAGAAAGACGATTGCTGCGGAATGAATGACTCAGCCAAGGTTAGTAAATTAATCACTTTCTTAAACTTTTTGTATTCCATAAACGATACACACACAAATACATAAACACAAACATACAAACACGCGCGCACACACACATACACTTACATACATACATACATACAACATATATACATACATCTGTACATACATACATCCATACATACATGCATACATACATCCATACATATATGCATACACACACATACACAGATGAACATATACATACATTCATACACGCACAAACATACACAGACTCTTACATACACATACACACACAAACACAAGCATACATATATAAATACATGTGCATATACACACATACACATATACATATGGATGCGTGATTGAGTTTGAAGAAGAGGAAATTGGAGTAAAGGTAATGATCTTAAAAATATTTGAGTTATTGTTATATTTTTTTGGTTCCCATTTTATGGAAAACATGACTTATTTTTTTGTTTCATTTTAAGTTTCAGACAAATAGTCGAGGCTTTGTTGGTTTCTCTGTCTTCTTCATTTGCTTCTTTTGCCGTCTCATGTTATCATCTCTTCTGCACTATTACTATTTAAGGTATATCCTCCGTCCCGGACAAATTTATCTTAGTAGTTTATTCTAGTTCATTTCAAATTTTTTTACCATAGTTAATTATTTTAATTCTTTAAATTCTTTACAATAATTCAAATGATTGAAACTTTAATGAGATTTATATTATCAATTAATCTGAAACATTAAATTTAATTGTTTCATTTACAAAAGAAGCACGTTTTTATATTGTTTATTATATTAAAATTAATAGATATTATCTTATTACCAAGTTTTTTATATTAATAGATGTTAATTTTTCAAGTCGAAATCATACCGAGCCGTTGGTTTTCTGGGTTTGAACTATCTTGTTTTATTCAACGTACTTTATTTTGATTTTTAATTTTCAGGCTAGTTCTCATTCTTGGCCCACTCGAAAAGCGTAAGATCTGCTCACGCTCAGTCCCTACATTTTGTTATTTAAATTTTCACAGATTCATTTTCTTCTCTCTTCCACGCCCTCTCTCTTCCCCCTCTGAACTCCAGTCTGTCCCTCTTTTCCTCTCTCCCTCTCTCTCTCGGCTAGCCCCATCACCGCCCAACTCGGACCGTTGTCGCATCGTCGTTCGTATTTTAATCGGCCCACACTTGCGGGGTAATATTTCCAGTTCCCTGAGATCGATTTCGATGAGTGTTTTGTTTACCTTATGACTTTTAACGTTTGAAACTTGTCGACTCTGAAGATTTAGATTACAGTTGAGAAATGTGGTTTGTTTGTGTTGAAATCATACCGAGCTGTTGGTTTTCTGGGTTTGAACTATCTTGTTTTATTCAACATACTTTATTTTGATTTTTAATTTTCAGGCTAGTTCTCATTCTTGGCCCACTCGAAAAGCGTAAGATCTGCTCACGCTCAGTCCCTACATTTTGTTATTTAAATTTTCACAGATTCATTTTCTTCTCTCTTCCACGCCCTCTCTCTTCCCCCTCTGAACTCCAGTCTGTCCCTCTTTTCCTCTCTCCCTCTCTCTCTCGGCTAGCCCCATCACCGCCCAACTCGGACCGTTGTCGCATCGTCGTTCGTATTTTAATCGGCCCACACTTGCGGGGTAATATTTCCAGTTCCCTGAGATCGATTTCGATGAGTGTTTTTTTTACCTTATGACTTTTAACGTTTGAAACTTGTCGACTCTGAAGATTTAGATTACAGTTGAGAAATGTGGTTTGTTTGTGTTGAAATCATACCGAGCTGTTGGTTTTCTGGGTTTGAACTATCTTGTTTTATTCAACATACTTTATTTTGATTTTTAATTTTCAGGCTAGTTCTCATTCTTGGCCCCACTCGAAAAGCGTAAGATCTGCTCACGCTCAGTCCCTACATTTTGTTATTTAAATTTTCACAGATTCATTTTCTTCTCTCTTCCACGCCCTCTCTCTTCCCCCTCTGAACTCCAGTCTGTCCCTCTTTTCCTCTCTCCCTCTCTCTCTCGGCTAGCCCCATCACCGCCCAACTCGGACCGTTGTCGCATCGTCGTTCGTATTTTAATCGGCCCACACTTGCGGGGTAATATTTCCAGTTCCCTGAGATCGATTTCGATGAGTGTTTTGTTTACCTTATGACTTTTAACGTTTGAAACTTGTCGACTCTGAAGATTTAGATTACAGTTGAGAAATGTGGTTTGTTTGTGTTGAAATCATACCGAGCTGTTGGTTTTCTGGGTTTGAACTATCTTGTTTTATTCAACATACTTTATTTTGATTTTTAATTTTCAGGCTAGTTCTCATTCTTGGCCCCACTCGAAAAGCGTAAGATCTGCTCTTGGAAATCTCAATGCGGTGGAGGATAAAACTCTTTCGATGGTATGGATGTTAAGTTTTTCTAGAATTTAGTTCTACCGCTCAGTTATTCATAGACAGTACTGGATTTATAACTGTATTTCGTTTTCTCCTTGGTCCGGTTATTTTTCTTAATATTGTTGTTGTTTGGTACTTATTCTTGAAGTCTAAGTTGCGTTTTCACCAAATGTCTCTGATAATAATATAATTTCCAATTCTGTTAAATACAAGGAAGATATGCTAGTTCAAAAAGGAAATTCTAATGCCATAATCTGTTTAACTGATTGCGTATACTTGTCTTAGAAAGAAGATAATACATATTGACAAGTTGTAAATGCTGAGTTTTCCTGGAAAGTTTTCTTTCTAATGTGATTTGTTTGCAAAGGGAATCCTAAGAGAGAGTTTAGACATATCCGTACTTGTTTACAGTGAGGCATACATGTGTATTCAGATAGATTAGTCGAGGAGGCTCAGAAGGCAGTCCCAAACTGATTTCAGTGTGGTAAGTTAGAAACTTTTAGCTAACTTCATATTTCATTTTTAATCTTAGTTCCAAACCTGCTGGAACACAAGTGTCAGTTATGGGCATGAAACTTTTCTTGCTTGTGTGTGTATAAAACTCATAAAAATATGAAGTAGATAATATGCTGGAAGAGGGAGGGAGAGTATATTGAGGAGCTTCTGCTAGCTTATGCTGTGTTGAGGAGGGTGGCCTTAGTTTTGGATGAAAAATGAGACAGAGACTGGCGACTTCACCTCGAGAACACTTCCAACATTGTACTTTAATCATATCCACTCTTAACCTCCCAAGAACCAAATGTGCCAACTTAAGCAGTTCAGGCTTTCTGTGCTGTTGCATTTTTGCATGACTTGCAATCTCTTTAGAGAGGGCTGGATGGTAGGTAAACTGCTTGTAAGGCCTACTTTTAATCTAAAGAAGATGAGAGATAACCTACATTTGCTGGAGATTCCCACATTTACACTGTTTTCATATGTGAAAGCTTGTTGGAAATTTCCATTTTCCACATTTCTAGTTCATGTTTTACTCTTGAATATAATCGTTTATATGGTTAGTAATGTTGCATTTGGTTGTTCACAGAAAAAATAAGTTTTTTTTAGTAAGTTAAACTTTAAAACGATCAAATGACAATTGGCACACACTTCCCCTGCATTTTCTATATTTTAATACTTGTGCTTATATTGTTTTCCTTTCTTTTCAAACTACCTAGAAATTGTTATTTGTATTCCAATATTTTCTTTTTTGTAATATATTGTTTACATGCTTTATGTATTTTAGGTACAAGGCTTGTCAGCCTGTGATGCTATTTTGCTAGTAATTTTTTTTTTCATAAAAACCTATTTCCAGCAGCTACAAATTGCTGGAAATATACATGCTTCTTTTGGCAATTAAAATAGCCGCAAATAAGCATGCTGCTCTAATTTTTTATGTTCTTTTCCTTTCTATTTTCTTATTTTTCGCTTTTCCTGAAATTTTTTTGATGTTTTTTGTCTGAGGTTTGGTTCTAATAAGCTGAAATGGAATTGGGTTTTGTTCTCGAACACATTTGCAGCTTAGTTTTCTTGTATTGAAAATTGTCATTGATCTCCCAAATATTAATATAGAATGGCTATTTGTTTTGGCAGGTGCTCAGGCTGTTGCCACCTGAGTTATATGCATGTATTTTCTTGCCATTGAGTGCTTTTCTTGCTATTGCTTTTATTTGTTTTTTTTTATTTTTTATTTAATGTATTGTAGTATTTGTGACACCATGAAAAAAAATAAAAAGGAAAATGGAATTATTGGCTGTAAGGGTAGGTTTAGTTGGTCTAAAGTTACTGAATCCCACTTTTAACATGCTTTATAGCACCTAAGTCAATTCAGAATATATCCAAACAATGCCTTATTAGATTATCCAACGTTTCTCACTTTTTCTTTTTCTTTTTCGTGAAGTAATTTATTTAACTAGTATTTTTTGTTTTTATGATGAAGCTTTACATTTATTATATAATCTTTTGATCGATTTCATTTGTTTTAACCTTTTTACTCATTGACAAAGATTATAATGTTCGAAGTTTTAATAAAATTTACAGTTATCCATGCAATTCAAAATATAAAATATATTAATTACTTTTCTTGCAAAGAATTGCTTTTATACCTTAGAGGCGTTGGAGCATTCATTTGCTGCAGCTTTGAATGGCTGAACAAAAGGGAATATGTATTTTTATTTTGTTAATAACTGCAATATATCATCAATAATGATCAATTGCTTGTATTATTGCATTGGAGGGCACATATTTACATACATATGGGTGCGAGAGGGCTTGATTTTTATTTTTATTTTTTAATTTCAGACAAATAGCAAGTCTTTTTGGTTTCTCTATCTTCTTCATTAGGGTTCTTTAGTTGTCTCATGCCATCATCTCTCATGGACTATTATTTCTCAAGGTCTATCCTTCATCCTAGATAAAATTATTTACCAGTCTTTAATTTGTTGCATTTCAAATTTATCAGCGTGATGGACTATTTTAATCTTTTTACTTGTTTACACATTACTCAAATGTTTGAAGTTTTAAGGAAAGAATATATAAGATATTTTAGTTATTTCGTTTATAATATAATCACTTTTATATTGTATATTATTTCAAATATTATAATTAATATATACTATCTTATATTAAACATTTTATACTAATATATGCTATCTTTTTTAAGGTGTTGGGGCATTCAATTGCTGCAACCGTGGATGGCAGAACAAAAGAAGGTATATATATATATTTTTTTGTTTTATTAATTATTGTAATATTTCTGTGTAAGAAGGGCCGTGACTTGCATTTTTTACTTTATTTCCTTTTTTCCTCTCCATATTCTTGGTATTCTCGTCTAATACGTTTCTTAAGTTTGTTAAACTAATGATATTTTTGGAAGAATTAGAAGAAAGTAACGTACTACAGAAAAGCAATTGTTGAAGAAAGAGATTTCATGCAAGGTCAAGCTTTAATCAAATATCTCTCTCTTTCTATTTCTCTCTCTTTGCCTAAAACTCCTTAACACGCACGTAAACACATACATACACAAACAAGCACATACACACACATACATACTGACGTACGTATACATACACATATACGTCCATACACACACACATACACATACATACAAACAAACACATACATACATACATATACACATACACACACATACACATACATACATACTAACATACATACATATATATACATACACACACACATACACATACATACATACTAACATACATATACATACACATACATACTAACATACATATATATATATACATACACATACATACATACATACATAAATACACAAACAAACATACATACACACACACATACATATAAACAAACATATATGCATACAAACAAACATATATACAAATAGACATACATACACAAACACATACATACATACATACAAACAAACATACATACACAAATAAAAATATATACATACACACACATACATGCATGCATACATATACACATACACACATAGAGATATACATCCACATACATCATACATGCATGTATACGCATAATACATGATACATACATACATACTTGGGCATATACACACATACACGAATACATATGGGCGCGCGACGAACTTTGAAGAAGAGGAAATTGGAGTAAAGCTAATGATCCTGAAGATATTTGAGTTATTGTTATATTTTTTTGGTTCACTTTTTATGGAAAACATGACTTGATTTTTTTTTTTTTTTTTTGAGTTTGAGACAAATAGTCGAGGCTTTTTTGGTTTTTCTATCTTCTTCATTTGGTTCTTTTGTCGTCTCATGTTATCATCTCTTCTACACTATTACTATTTAAGGTATATCCTCCGTCCCAGACAAATTTATCTTAGTAGTTTAATTTAGTTCATTTCAAATTTTTTTACCGTAGTTAACTATTTTAGTCCTTTAAATTTTTTACAATAATTCGAATGATTGAAACTTTAATGAGATTTATATTATCAATTAATCTGAAACATTAAATTTAATTGTTTCACTTCCAAAAGAAGCATTTTTTTTATATTATATATTATATTAGAATTAATAGAGATATTATCTTATTACCAAGTATTTTATAGATGTTATTTTTTCACTTAATAGATGTTATTTTGTCAAGGCGTTGAGGCAATTTAATCGCAAAAGCTTTGGATAGCAAAACGAAAGGCTGTACGTATACATATTTTAATCAACTCAACTATGCATTGCAAGGTTAGTAGTTACTTACGATTTATTTACTTTTTTCTATTTTGCTACACATATTTTGGTACTCTCATCTAATTCAATTCTTAAATTTCATACTAACGATATTTTAAAATGAATGAAACGAATGTCATTTACAACAGAAAGACGATTGCTGCGGAATGAATTACACATCCAAGGTTAGTAAATTAATCACTCTCTTAAACTTTTGTATTCCATAAACGATACACACACAAATACATAAACACAAATTATACACATATACATACAAACAAGCGCGCACACACACATACACTTACATACATACATACATACATACAACATATATACATACATCTGTACAAATATACATCCATACATACATGCATACATCCATCCATACATATATGCATAGACACACATACACAGATGAACATATACATACATTCATACACGCACAAACATACACAGACTCTAACACAAACATACATATATAAATACATGTGCATATACACACATACACATATACATATGGATGCGTGATTGAGTTTGAAGAAGAGGAAATTGGAGTAAAGGTAATGATCTTAAAAATATTTAAGTTATTGTTATATTTTTTTAGTTCCCTTTTTATGGAAAACATGACTTATTTTTTTGTTTCTTTTTAAGTTTCAGACAAATAGTCGAGACTTTGTTGGTTTCTCTGTCTTCTTCATTTGCTTCTTTTGCCGTTTCATGTTATCCTCTCTTCTGCACTATTAATATTTAAGGTATATCCTCCGTCCCGGACAAATTTAAATTAATAGTTTATTCTAGTTCATTTCAAATTTTAATACCATAGTTAACTATTTTAATTCTTTAAATTTTTTACATTAATTCAAATGATTTTAACTTTAATGAGATTTATATTAACAATTAATTTGAAACATTAAATTTAATTGTTTCACTTACAAAAGAAGCACTTTTTTATATTCTTTATTATATTAGAATTAATAGATATTATCTTATTACCAAGTTTTTTATATTAATAGATGTTATTTTTTCAAGGCGTTAAGGCAATTTAATCGCAAAAGCTTTGGATAGCAGAACGAAAGGCCATATCTTTATATATTTCAATCAACTCAACTATGCATTGCAAGGTTAGTAGTTACTTACGAAATATTTACTTTTTTCTATTTTGCTACACATATTTTGGTACTCTTATCTAATTCAATTTTTAAGTTTCATACTAACGATATTTTAAAAATGAATGAAACGAATGTCATTTACAATAGAAAGACGATTGCTGCGAAATGAATTACTCATCCAACGTTAGTAAATTAATCACTCTCTTAAACTTTTGTATTCCATAAACGATACACACACAAATACATAAACACATACACATATACATACAAACACGCGCGCACACACACATACACTTACATACATACATACATACAACATATATACATACATCTGTACATACATGCATCCATACATACATGCATACATACATCCATACATATATGCATACACACATACACAGATGAACATATACATACATTCATACACGCACAAACATACACGTACTCATGCATACACATACACACACGAACACAAACATACATATATAAATACATGTGCATATACACACATACACATATACATATGGATGCGTGATTGAGTTTGAAGAAGAGGAAATTGGAGTAAAGGTAAGGATTTTAAAAATATTTGAGTTATTGTTATATTTTTTTGGTTCCCGTTTTATGGAAAACATCACTTATTTTTTTGTTTCTTTTTAAGTTTCAGACAAATAATCGAGGCTTTGTTGGTTTCTCTGTCTTCTTCATTTGCTTCTATTGCCGTTTCATGTTATCATCTCTTCTGCACTATTACTATTTAAGGTATATCCTCCGTTCCGGACAAATTTAAGTTAATAGTTTATTCTAGTTCATTTCAAATTTTAATACCATAGTTAACTATTTTAATTTTTTAAATTTTTTACAATAATTCAAATGATGTTAACTTTAGTGAGATTTATATTATCAATTAATCTAAAACATTAAATTTAATTGTTTCACTTACAAAAGAAGCACTTTTTTATATTGTTTATTATATTAGAATTAATAGATATTATCTTATTACCAAGTTTTTTATATTAATAGATGTTATTTTTTCAAGGCGTTGAGGCAATTTAATCGCAAAAGATTTGGATAGCAGAACGAAAGGCGATATCTTTATATATTTCAATCAACTCAACTATGCATTGCAAGGTTAGTAGTTACTTACGATTTATTTACTTTTTTCTATTTTGCTACACATATTTGGGTACTCTCATCTAATTCAATTCTTAAGTTTCATACTAACGATATTTTAAAATGAATGAAACGAATGTTATTTACAACAGGAAAAAGATTGCTGCGGAATGAATTACACATCCAAGGTTAGTAAATTAATCACTCTCTTAAACTTTTGTATTCCATAAACGATACACACACAAATACATAAACACAAATATACACATATACATACAAATACGCGCGCACACACACATACACTTACATACATACATACATACATACATACAACATATATACATACATCTATACATACATACATGCATACATACATGCATTCATACATCCATACATATATGCATACACACAAATACACAGATGAACATATACATACATTCATACACGCACAAACATACACAGACTCATGCATACACATACACACACAAACACAAACATACATATATAAATACATGTGCATATACACACATACACATATACATATGGATGCGTGATTGAGTTTGAAGAAGAGGAAATTGGAGTAAAGGTATTGATTTTAAAAATATTTGAGTTATTGTTATATTTTTTTGGTTCCCGTTTTATGGAAAACATCACTTATTTTTTTGTTTCTTTTTAAGTTTCAGACAAATAATGGAGGCTTTGTTGGTTTCTCTGTCTTCTTCATTTGCTTCTATTGCCGTTTCATGTTATCATCTCTTCTGCATTATTACTATTTAAGGTATATCCTCCGTTCCGGACAAATTTAAGTTAATAGTTTATTCTAGTTCATTTCAAATTTTAATACCACAGTTAACTATTTTAATTCTTTAAATTTTTTACATTAATTCAAATGATTTTAACTTTAATGAGATTTATATTAACAATTAATTTGAAACATTAAATTTAATTGTTTCACTTACAAAAGAAGCACTTTTTTATATTCTTTATTATATTAGAATTAATAGATATTATCTTATTACCAAGTTTTTTATATTAATAGATGTTATTTTTTCAAGGCGTTAAGGCAATTTAATCGCAAAAGCTTTGGATAGCAGAACGAAAGGCCATATCTTTATATATTTCAATCAACTCAACTATGCATTGCAAGGTTAGTAGTTACTTACGAAATATTTACTTTTTTCTATTTTGCTACACATATTTTGGTACTCTCATCTAATTCAATTTTTAAGTTTCATACTAACGATATTTAAAAGTGAATGAAACGAATGTCATTTACAATAGAAAGACGATTGCTGCGAAATGAATTACTCATCCAAGGTTAGTAAATTAATCACTCTCTTAAACTTTTGTATTCCATAAACGATACACACACAAATACATAAACACATACACATATACATACAAACACGCGCGCACACACACATACACTTACATACATACATACATACAACATATATACATACATCTGTACATACATGCATCCATACATACATGCATACATACATCCATACATATATGCATACACACACATACACAGATGAACATATACATACATTCATACACGCACAAACATACACAGACTCTTGCATACACATACACACACAAACACAAACATACATATATAAATACATGTGCATATACACACATACACATATACATATGGATGCGTGATTGAGTTTGAAGAAGAGGAAATTGGAGTAAAGGTAATGATCTTAAAAATATTTGAGTTATTGTTATATTTTTTTGGTTCCCTCTTTATGGAAAACATCACTTATTTTTTTGTTTCTTTTTAAGTTTCAGACAAATAGTCGAGGCTTTGTTGGTTTCTCTGTCTTCTTCATTTGCTTATTTTGCCGTCTCATGTTATCATCTCTTCTGCACTATTACTATTTAAGGTATATCCTCCGTCCGGGACAAATTTAACTTAGTGGTTTATTCTAGTTCATTTCAAATTTTAATACCATAGTTAACTATTTTAATTCTTTAAATTTTTTACAATAATTCAAATGATTGAAACTATAATGAGATTTATATTATCAATTAATCTGAAACATTAAATTTAATTGTTTCACTTACAAAAGAAGCACTTTTTTATATTGTTTATTATATTAGAATTAATAGATATTATCTTATTACCAAGTTTTTTATATTAATAGATGTTATTTTTTCAAGGCGTTGAGGCAATTTAATCGCAAAAGCTTTGGATAGCAGAACGAAAGGCCATATATTTATATATTTCAATTAACTCAACTATGCATTGCAAGGTTAGTAGTTACTTACGATCTATTTACTTTTTTCTATTTTGCTACACATATTTTGGTACTCTTATCTAATTCAATTCTTAAGTCTCATACTAACGATATTTTAAAATTAATGAAACGAATGTTATTTACAACAGAAAGACGATTGCTGCGTAATGAATTACTCATCCAAGGTTAGTAAATTAATCACTCTTTTAAACTTTTGTATTCCATAAACGATACACACAGAAATACATAAACACAAACATACACATATACATACAAACACGCGCGCACAGACACATACACTTACATACATACATACATACATACATACAACATATATACATACATCTGTACAAACATACATCCATATACATACATACAACATATATACATACATCTGTACAAACATACATCCATACATACATGCATACATACATCCATACATATATGCATACACACACATACACAGATGAACATATACATACATTCATACACGCACAAACATACACAGACTCTAACACAAACATACATATATAAATACATGTGCATATACACACATACACATATACATATGGATGCGTGATTGAGTTTGAAGAAGAGGAAATTGGAGTAAAGGTAATGATCTTAAAAATATTTGAGTTATTGTTATATTTTTTTGGTTCCCTTTTTATGGAAAATATCACTTATTTTTTTGTTTCTTTTTAAGTTTCAGACAAATAGTCGAGGCTTTGTTGGTTTCTCAGTCTTCTTCATTTGCTTCTTTTGTCGTCTCATGTTATTATCTGTTCTGCACTATTACTATTTTAGGTATATCCTCCGTCCGGGACAAATTTAACTTAGTAGTTTTTTCTAGTTCATTTCAAATTTTAATACCATAGTTAACTATTATAATTCTTTAAATTTTTTACAATAATTGAAATGATTGAAACTTTAATGAGATTTATATTAGCAATTAATCTGAAACATTAAATTTAATTGTTTCACTTAGAAAAGAAGCACTTTTTTATATTCTTTATTATATTAGAATTAATAGATATTATCTTATTACTAAGTTTTTTATATTAATACATGTTATTTTTTCAAGGCGTTGAGGCAATTTAATCGCAAAAGCTTTGGATAGCAGAACGAAAGGCCATATCTTTATATATTTCAATCAACTCAACTATGCATTGCAAGGTTAGTAGTTACTTACGATTTATTAACTTTTTTCTATTTTGCTACACATATTTTGGTACTCTCATCTAATTCAATTCTTAAGTTTCATACTAACGATATTTTAAAATGAATGAAACGAATGTCATTTACAACACAAAGACGATTGCTGCGGAATGAATGACTCATCCAAGGTTAGTAAATTAATCACTCTCTTAAACTTTTGTATTCCATAAACTATACACACACAAATACATAAACACAAACATACACATATACATACAAACACGCGCGCACACACACATACACTTACATACATACATACATACATACATACATACAACATATATACATACATCTGTACAAACATACATCCATACATACATGCATACATACATCCATACATATATGCATACACACACATACACAGATGAACATATACATACATTCATACACGCACAAACATACACAGACTCTTGCATACACCTACACACACAAACACAAACATACATATATAAATACATGTGCATATACACACATACACATATACATATGGATGCGTGATTGAGTCTGAAGAAGAGGAAATTGGAGTAAAGGTAATGATTTTAAAAATATTTGAGTTATTGTTATATTTTTTTGGTTCCCTTTTTATGGATAACATCACTTATTTTTTTGTTTCTTTTTAAGTTTCAGACAAATAGTCGAGGCTTTGTTGGTTTCTCTGTCTTCTTCATTTGCTTCTTTTGCCGTTTCATGTTATCATCTCTTCTGCACTATTACTATTTAAGGTATATCCTCCGTCCCGGACAAATTTAAGTTAATAGTTTGTTCTAGTTCATTTCAAATTTTAATACCATAGTTAACTATTTTAATTTTTTAAATTTTTTACAATAATTCAAATGATGTTAACTTTAATGAGATTTATATTATCAATTAATCTAAAACGTTAAATTTAATTGTTTCACTTACAAAAGAAGCACTTTTTTATATTGTTTATTATATTAGAATTAATAGATATTATCTTATTACCAAGTTTTTTATATTAAT
Organism: Carya illinoinensis; assembly: GCF_018687715.1. Taxonomy (NCBI): domain Eukaryota; kingdom Viridiplantae; phylum Streptophyta; class Magnoliopsida; order Fagales; family Juglandaceae; genus Carya; species Carya illinoinensis. The sequence goes on along the minus strand of NC_056756.1, from coordinate 22,914,236 downwards.
AGATGTTATTTTTTCAAGGCGTTGAGGCAATGTAATCGCAAAAGATTTGGATAGCAGAACGAAAGGCGATATCTTTATATATTTCGATCAACTCAACTATGCATTGCAAGGTTAGTAGTTACTTACGATTTATTTACTTTTTTCTATTTTGCTACACATATTTTGGTACTCTCATCTAATTCAATTCTTAAGTTTCAAACTAACAATATTTTAAAATGAATGAAACGAATGTCATTTACAACAGAAAGATGATTGCTGCGGAATGAATTACACATCCAAGGTTAGTAAATTAATCACTCTCTTAAACTTTTGTATTCCATAAACGACACACACACAAATACATAAACACAAATATACACATATACATACAAACACGCGCGCGCACACACATACACTTACATACATACTTACATACATACATACATACATACATACATCATATATACATACATACATGCATACATACATCCATACATATATGCATACACACAAATACACAGATGAACATATACATACATTCATACACGCACAAACATACACAGACTCATGCATACACATACACACACAAACACAAACATACATATATAAATACATGTGCATATACACACATACACATATACATATGGATGCGTGATTGAGTTTGAAGAAGAGGAAATTGGAGTAAAGGTAATGATTTTAAAAATATTTGAGTTATTGTTATATTTTTTTGGTTCCCGTTTTATGGAAAACATCACTTATTTTTTTGTTTCTTTTTAAGTTTTAGAGAAATAATCGAGGCTTTGTTGGTTTCTCTGTCTTCTTCATTTGCTTCTATTGCCGTTTCATGTTATCATCTCTTCTGCACTATTACTATTTAAGGTATATCCTCCGTTCCGGACAAATTTAAGTTAATAGTTTATTCTAATTCACTTCAAATTTTAATATCGTAGTTAACTATTTTAATTTATTAAATTTTTTACAATAATTCAAATGATGTTAACTTTAATGAGATTTATATTATCAATTAATCTAAAACATTAAATTTAATTGTTTCACTTACAAAAGAAGCACTTTTTTATATTGTTTATTATATTAGAATTAATAGATATTATCTTATTACCAAGTTTTTTATATTAATAGATGTTATTTTTTCAAGGCGTTGAGGCAATTTAATCGCAAAAGATTTGGATAGCAGAACGAAAAGCGATATCTTTATATATTTCAATCAACTCAACTATGCATTGCAAGGTTAGTAGTTACTTACGATTTATTTACTTTTTTCTATTTTGCTACACATATTTTGGTACTCTCATTTAATTCAATTTTTAAGTTTCATACTAACGATATTTTAAAATGAATGAAACGAATGTTATTTACAACAGGAAAAAGATTGCTGCGGAATGAATTACACATCCAAGGTTAGTAAATTAATCACTCTCTTAAACTTTTGTATTCCATAAACGATACACACACAAATACATAAACACAACTATACACATATACATACAAACACGCGCGCACACACACATACACTTACATACATACATACATACAACATATATACATACATCTATACATACATACATGCATACATACATGCATACATACATCCATGCATATATGCATACACACAAATACACAGATGAACATATACATACATTCATACACGCACAAACATACACATACTCATGCATACACATACACACACAAACACAAACATACATATATAAATACATGTGCATATACACACATACACATATACATATGGATGCGTGATTGAGTTTGAAGAAGAGGAAATTGGAGTAAAGGTAATGATCTTAAAAATATTTGAGTTATTGTTATATTTTTTTGGTTCCCTCTTTATGGAAAACATCACTTATTTTTTTGTTTCTTTTTAAGTTTCAGACAAATAGTCGAGGCTTTGTTGGTTTCTCTGTCTTCTTCATTTGCTTCTTTTGCCGTCTCATGTTATCATCTCTTCTGCACTATTACTATTTAAGGTATATCCTCCGTCCGGGACAAATTTAACTTAGTGGTTTATTCTAGTTCATTTCAAATTTTAATACCATAGTTAACTATTTTAATTCTTTAAATTTTTTACAATAATTCAAATGATGTTAACTTTAGTGAGATTTATATTATCAATTAATCTAAAACATTAAATTTAATTGTTTCACTTACAAAAGAAGCACTTTTTTATATTGTTTATTATATTAGAATTAATAGATATTATCTTATTACCAAGTTTTTTATATTAATAGATGTTATTTTTTCAAGGCGTTGAGGCAATTTAATCGCAAAAGATTTGGATAGCAGAACGAAAGGCGATATCTTTATATATTTCAATCAACTCAACTATGCATTGCAAGGTTAGTAGTTACTTACGATTTATTTACTTTTTTCTATTTTGCTACACATATTTGGGTACTCTCATCTAATTCAATTCTTAAGTTTCATACTAACAATATTTTAAAATGAATGAAACGAATGTTATTTACAACAGGAAAAAGATTGCTGCGGAATGAATTACACATCCAAGGTTAGTAAATTAATCACTCTCTTAAACTTTTGTATTCCATAAACGATACACACACAAATACATAAACACAAATATACACATATACATACAAACACGCGCGCACACACACATACACTTACATACATACATACATACATACAACATATATACATACATCTATACATACATACATGCATACATACATGCATAGATACATCCATACATATATGCATACACACAAATACACAGATGAACATATACATACATTCATACACGCACAAACATACACAGACTATTGCATACACATACACACACAAACACAAACATACATATATAAATACATGTGCTTATACATACATACACATATACATATGGATGCGTGATTGGGTTTGAAGAAGAGGAAATTGGAGTAAAGGTAATGATCTTAAAAATATTTGAGTTATTGTTATATTTTTTTGGTTCCCTTTTTATGGAAAATATCACTTATTTTTTTGTTTTTTTTAAGTTTCAGACAAATAGTCGAGGCTTTGTTGGTTTCTCTGTCTTCTTCATTTGCTTCTTTTGCCGTCTCATGTTATCATCTCTTCTGCACTATTATTATTTAAGGTATATCCTCCGTCCGGGACAAATTTAACTTAGTAGTTTATTCTAGTTCATTTCAAATTTTAATACCATAGTTAATTATTTTAATTCTTTGAATTTTTTACAATAATTCAAATGATTGAAACTTTAATGAGATTTATATTATCAATTAATCTGAAACATTAAATCTAATTGTTTCACTTACAAAAGAAGCACTTTTTTATATTGTTTATTATATTAGAATTAATAGATATTATCTTATTACCAAGTTTTTTATATTAATAGATGTTATATTTTCAAGGCGTTGAGGCAATTTAATCGCAAAAGTTTTGGATAGCAGAACGAAAGACCATATCTTTATATATTTCAATCAACTCAACTATGCATTACGAGGTTAGTAGTTGCTTACGATTTATTTACTTTTTCCTATTTTGCTACACATATTTTGGTACTCTCATTTAATTCAATTCTTAAGTTTCATACTAACGATGTTTTAAAATAAATGAAACGAATATCATTTACAACAGAAAGACGATTGCTGCGGAATGAATGACTCATCCAAGGTTAGTAAATTAATCACTTTCTTAAACTTTTGTATTTCATAAACGAAACACACACAAATACATAAACACAAACATACACATATACATACAAACACGCGCGCACACACACATACACTTACATACATACATACATACAACATATATACATACATCTGTACATACATACATCCATACATACATGCATACGTACATCCATACATATATGCATACACACACATACACAGATGAACATATACATACATTCATACACGCACAAACATACACAGACTCTTGCATACACATACACACACAAACACAAACATACATATATAAATACATGTGCATATACACACATACACATATACATATGGATGCGTGATTGAGTTTGAAGAAGAGGAAATTGGAGTAAAGGTAATGATTTTAAAAATATTTGAGTTATTGTTATATTTTTTTGGTTCCCTTTTTATGGAAAACATGACTTATTTTTTTGTTTCTTTTTAAGTTTCAGACAAATAGTCGAGGCTTTGTTGGTTTCTCTGTCTTCTTCATTTGCTTCTTTTGCCGTTTCATGTTATTATCTCTTCTGCACTATTACTATGTAAGGTATATCCTCCGTCCGGGACAAATTTAAGTTAATAGTTTATTCTAGTTCATTTCAAATTTTAATACCATAGTTAACTATTTTAATTTTTAAAATTTTTTACAATAATTCAAATGATGTTAACTTTAATGAGATTTATATTATCAATTAATCTAAAACATTAAATTTAATTGTTTCACTTACAAAAGAAGCACTTTTTTATATTGTTTATTATATCAGAATTAATAGATATTATCTTATTACCAAGTTTTTTATATTAATAGATGTTATTTTTTCAAGGCGTTGAGGCAATTTAATCGCAAAAGATTTGGATAGCAGAACGAAAAGCGATATCTTTATATATTTCAATCAACTCAACTATGCATTGCAAGGTTAGTAGTTACTTACGATTTGTTTACTTTTTTCTATTTTGCTACACATATTTTGGTACTCTCATCTAATTCAATTCTTAAGTTTCAAACTAATGATATTTTAAAATGAATGAAACGAATGTCATTTACAACAGGAAAAAGATTGTTGCGGAATGAATTACACATCCAAGGTTAGTAAATTAATCACTCTCTTAAACTTTTGTATTCCATAAACGATACACACACAAATACATAAACACAAATATACACATATACATACAAACACGCGCGCACACATACATACGCTTACATACATACATACATACATACATACAACATATATACATACATATATACATACATACATGCATACATACATGCATACATACATCCATACATATATGCATACACACAAATACACAGATGAACATTTACATACATTCATACACGCACAAACATACACAGACTCATGCATACACATACACACACAAACGAAAACATACATATATAAATACATGTGCATATACACACATACACATATACATATGGATGCGTGATTGAGTTTGAAGAAGAGGAAATTGGAGTAAAGGTAATGATTTTAAAAATATTTGAGTTATTGTTATATTTTTTTGGTTCCCGTTTTATGGAAAACATCACTTATTTTTTTGTTTCTTTTTAAGTTTCAGACAAATAATCGAGGCTTTGTTGGTTTCTCTGTCTTCTTCATTTGCTTCTATTGCCGTTTCATGTTATCATCTCTTCTGCACTATTATTATTTAAGGTATATCCTCCGTTCCGGACAAATTTAAGTTAATAGTTTATTCTACATCATTTCAAATTTTAATACCATAGTTAACTATTTTAATTTTTTAAATTTTTTACAATAATTCAAATGATGTTAACTTTAATGAGATTTATATTATCAATTAATCTAAAACATTAAATTTAATTGTTTCGCTTACAAAAGAAGCACTTTTTTATATTGTTTATTATAATTGAATTAATAGATATTATCTTATTACCAAGTTTTTTATATTAATAGATGTTATTTTTTCAAGGCGTTGAGGCAATTTAATCGCAAAAGATTTGGATAGCAGAACGAAAGGCGATATCTTTATATATTTCAATCAACTCAACTAGGCATTGCAAGGTTAGTAGTTACTTACGATTTATTTACTTTTTTCTATTTTGCTACACATATTTTGGTACTCTCATCTAATTCAATTCTTAAGTTTCATACTAACGATATTTTAAAATAAATGAAACGAATGTCATTTACAACACAAATACGATTGCTGCGGAATGAATTACTCATCCAAGGTTAGTAAATTAATCACTCTCTTAAACTTTTGTATTCCATAAACGATACACACACAAATACATAAACACAAATATACACATATACATACAAACACGCGCGCACACACACATACACTTACATACATACATACATACATACATACAACATATATACATACATCTATACATACATACATGCATACATACATGCATACATACATCCATACATATATGCATACACATAAATACACAGATGAACATATACATACATTCATACACGCACAAACATACACAGACTATTGCATACACATACACACACAAACACAAACATACATATATAAATACATGTGCTTATACATACATACACATATACATATGGATGCGTGATTGAGTTTGAAGAAGAGGAAATTGGAGTAAAGGTAATGATCTTAAAAATATTTGAGTTATTGTTATATTTTTTTGGTTCACTTTTTATGGAAGACATGACTTATTTTTTTGTTTTTTTTAAGTTTCAGACAAATAGTCGAGGCTTTGTTGGTTTCTCTGTCTTCTTCATTTGCTTCTTTTGCCGTTTCATGTTATCATCTCTTCTGCAGTATTAGAATTTAAGGTATATCCTCCGTCCCGGACAAATTTAACTTGATAGTTTATTGTAGTTCATGTCAAATTTTAATACCATAGTTAACTATTTTAATTCTTTAAATTTTTTGGAATAATTCAAATGATTGAAATGTTAATGAGATTTATATTATCCATTAATCTGAAACATGAATTTTAATTGTTTCACTTACAAAAGAAGCACTTTTTTATACTGTTTATTATATTAGAATTAATATATATCTTATTACCAAGTTTTTTATATTAATAGATGTTATATTTTCAAGGCGTTGAGGCAATTTAATCGCAAAAGCTTTGGATAGCAGAACGAAAGACCATATCTTTATATATTTCAATCAACTCAACTATGCATTACAAGGTTAGTAGTTGCTTACGATTTATTTACTTTTTCCTATTTTGCTACACATTTTGGTACTCTCATTTAATTCAATTCTTAAGTTTCATACTAACGATATTTTAAAATAAATGAAACGAATGTCATTTACAACAGAAAGACGATTGCTGCGGAATGAATGACTTATCCAAGGTTAGTAAATTAATCACTTTCTTAACCTTTTGTATTCCATAAACGAAACACACACAAATACATAAACACAAACATACACATATACATACAAACACGCGCGCACACACACATACACTTACATACATACATACATACATACAACATATATACATACATATGTACATACATACATCCATACATACATGCATACGTACATCCATACATATATGCATACGTACATCCATACATATATGCATACACACACATACACAGATGAACATATACATACATTCATACACGCACAAACATACACAGACTCTTGCATACACATACACACACAAACACAAACATACATATATAAATACATGTGCATATACACACATACACATATACATATGGATGCGTGATTGGGTTTGAAGAAGAGGAAATTGGAGTAAAGGTAATGATCTTAAAAATATTTGAGTTATTGTTATATTTTTTTGGTTCCCTTTTTATGGAAAACATCACTTATTTTTTTGTTTCTTTTTAAGTTTTAGACAAATAGTTGAGGCTTTGTTGGTTTCTCTGTCTTCTTCATTTGCTTCTTTTGCCGTCTCATGTTATCATCTCTTCTGCACTATTATTATTTAAGGTATATCCTCCGTCCGGGACAAATTTAACTTAGTAGTTTATTCTAGTTCATTTCAAATTTTAATACCATAGTTAATTATTTTAATTCTTTAAATTTTTTACAATAATTCAAATGATTGAAACTTTAATGAGATTTATATTATCAATTAATCTGAAACATTAAATTTAATTGTTTCACTTACAAAAGAAGCACTTTTTTATATTCTTTATTATATTAGAATTAATAGATATTATCTTATTACCAAGTTTTTTATATTAATAGATGTTATTTTTTCAAGGCGTTGAGGCAATGTAATCGCAAAAGATTTGGATAGCAGAACGAAATGCGATATCTTTATATATTTCGATCAACTCAACTATGCATTGCAAGGTTAGTAGTTACTTACGATTTATTTACTTTTTGCTATTTTGCTACACATATTTTGGTACTCTCATCTAATTCAATTCTTAAGTTTCAAACTAACGATATTTTAAAATGAATGAAACGAATGTTATTTACAACAGAAAGAAGATTGCTGGGGAATGAATTACACATCCAAGGTTAGTAAATTAATCACTCTCTTAAACTTTTGTATTCCATAAACGATACACACACAAATACATAAACACAAATATACACATATACATACAAACACGCGCGCACACATACATACACTTACATACATACATACATACAACATATATACATACATCTATACATACATACATGCATACATACATGCATACATATATCCATACATATATGCATACAAACAAATACACAGATGAACATATACATACATTCATACACGCACAAACATACACAGACTCATGCGTACACATACACCCACAAACACAAACATACATATATAAATACATGTGCATACACACACATACACATACATATGGATGCGTGATTGAGTTTGAAGAAGAGGAAATTGGAGTAAAGGTAATGATTTTAAAAATATTTGAGTTATTGTTATATTTTTTTGGTTCCCGTTTTATGGAAAACATCACTTATTTTTTTGTTTCTTTTTAAGTTTCAGACAAATAATCGAGGCTTTGTTGGTTTCTCTGTCTTCTTCATTTGCTTCTATTGCCGTTTCATGTTATCATCTCTTCTGGACTATTACTATTTAAGGTATATCCTCCGTTCCGGACAAATTTAAGTTAATAGTTTATTCTAGTTCATTTCAAATTTTAATATCATAGTTAACTATTTTAATTTTTAAAATTTTTTACAATAATTCAAATGATGTTAACTTTAATGAGATTTATATTATCAATTAATCTAAATCATTAAATTTAATTGTTTCACTTACAAAAGAAGCACTTTTTTATATTGTTTATTATATTAGAATTAATAGATATTATCTTATTACCAAGTTTTTTATATTAATAGATGTTATTTTTTCAAGGCGTTGCGGCAATTTAATCGCAAAAGATTTGGATAGCAGAACGAAAGACGATATCTTTATATATTTCAATCAACTCAACTAGGCATTGCAAGGTTAGTAGTTACTTAAGATTTATGAACTTTTTTCTATTTTGCTACACATATTTTGGTACTCTCATCTAATTCAATTCTTAAGTTTCATACTAACGATATTTTAAAATGAATGAAACGAATGTTATTTACAACAGGAAAACGATTGCTGCGGAATGAATGACTCATCCAAGGTTAGTAAATTAATCACTCTCTTAGACTTTTGTATTCCATAAACGATACACACAAATACATAAACACAAACATACACATATACATACAAACACGCGCGCACACACACATACACTTACATGCATACATACATACATACAACATATATACATACATCTGTACATACATACATCCATACATACATGCATACATACATCCATACATATATGCATACACACACATACACAGATGAACATATACATACATTCATACACGCACAAACATACACAGACTCTTCCATACACATACACACACAAACACAAACATACAGATATAAATACATGTGCATATACACACATACACAAATACATATGGATGCGTGATTGAGTTTGAAGAAGAGGAAATTGGAGTAAAGGTAATGATCTTAAAAATGTTTGAGTTATTGTTATATTTTTTTGGTTCCCTTTTTATGGAAAACATGACTTATTTTTTTGCTTTTTTTTTAAGTTTCAGACAAATAGTCGAGGCTTTGTTGGTTTCTCTGTCTTCTTCATTTGCTTCTTTTGCCGTCACATGTTATCATCTCTTCTGCACTATTACTATTTAAGGTATATCCTCCGTCCCAGACAAATTTAACTTAGTAGTTTATTCTAGTTCCTTTCAAATTTTTTTACCATAGTTAACTATTTTAATTCTATAAATTCGTTACAATAATTCAAATGATTGAAACTTTAATGAGATTTATATTATCAATTAATCTGAAATATTAAATTTAATTGTTTCACTTACAAAAGAAGCACTTTTTTATATTGTTTATTATATTAGAATTAATAGATATTATCATTTTACCAAGTTTTTTATATTAAAAGATGTTACTTTTTCAAGGCGTTGAGGCAATTTAATCGCAAAAGCTTTGGATAGCAGAACGAAAGGCGATATCTTTATATATTTCAATCAACTCAACTAGGCATTGCAAGGTTAGTAGTTACTTAAGATTTATTAACTTTTTTCTATTTTGCTACACATATTTTGGTACTCTCATCTAATTCAATTCTTAAGTTTCATACTAACGATATTTTAAAATGAATGAAACGAATGTCATTTACAACAGAAAGACGATTGTTGCGGAATGAATGACTCATGCAAGGTTAGTAAATTAATCACTCTCTTAGACTTTTGTATTCCATAAACGATACACACACAAATACATAAACACAAACATACACATATACATACAAACATGCGCGCACACACACATACACTTACATACATACACACATACATACAACATATATACATACATCTGTACATACATACATCTATACATACATGCATACATACATCCATACATATATACATACACACACATACACAGATGAACATATACATAAATTCATAGACGCACAAACATACACAGACTCTTGCATACACATACACACACAAACACAAACATACACATATAAATACATGTGCATATACACACATACACATATACATATGGATGCGTGATTGAGTTTGAAGAAGAGGAAATTGGAGTAAAGGTAATCATCTTAAAAAAATTTGAGTTATTGTTATATTTTTTTGGTTCCCTTTTTATGGAAAACATGACTTATTTTTTTGTTTTTTTTAAGTTTCAGACAAATAGTCAAGGCTTTGTTGGTTTCTCTGTCTTCTTCATTTGCTTCTTTTGCCGTCTCATGTTATCATCTCTTCTGCACTATTACTATTTAAGGTATATCCTCCGTCCCGGACAAATTTAACTTAGTAGTTTCTTCTAGTTCATTTCAAATTTTTTTACCATACTTAACTATTTTAATTCTTTAAATTCTTTACAATAATTCGAATGATTGAAACTTTAATTAGATTTATATTATAAATTAATCTGAAACATGAAATTTAATTGTTTCACTTACAAAAGATGTAATTTTTTATATTGTTTATTATATTAGAATTAAAAGGTATTATCTTATTACCAAGTTTTTTATATTAATAGATGTTATTTTTTCAAGGCGTTGAGGCAATTTAATCGCAAACGCTTTGGATAGCAGAACGAAAGGCGATATCTTTATATATTTCAATCAACTCAACTATGCATTGCAAGGTTAGTAGTAACTTACGATTTATTTACATTTTTCTATTTTGCTACACATATTTGGTACTCTCATCTAATTCAATTCTTAAGTTTCATACTAACGATATTTTAAAATGAATGAAACAAATGTCATTTACAACAGAAAGACGATTGCTGCGGAATGAATGACTCATCCAAGGTTAGTAAATTAATCTCTCTCTTAGACTTTTGTATTCCATAAACAATACACACACAAATACATAAACACAAACATACACATATACATACAAACACGCGCGCACACACACACACACTTACATACTTACATACATACATACAACATATATACATACATATGTACATACATACATCCATACATACATGCATACATACATCCATACATATATGCATACACACACATACACAGATGAACATATACATACATTCATACACGCACAAACATACACAGACTCTTGCATACACCTACACACACAAACACAAACATACACATATAAATACATGTGCATATACACACATACACATATACATATGGATGCGTGATTGAGTTTGAAGAAGAGGAAATTGGAGTAAAGGTAATAATCTTAAAAATATTTGAGTTATTGTTATATTTTTTTGGTTCTCTTTTTATGTAAAAAATGACTTATTTTTTTATTTTTTTTAAGTTTCAGACAAATAGTTGAGGCTTTGTTGGTTTCTCTGTCTTCTTCATTTGCTTCTTTTGTCGTCTCATTTTATCATCTCTTCTGCACTATTACTATTTAAGGTATATCCTCCGTCCCGGACAAATTTAACTTAATAGTTTGTTCTAGTTCCTTTCAAATTTTTTTACAACAGTTAACTATTTTAATTCTTTAAATTCTTTACAATAATTCAAATTATTGAAACTTTAATGAGATTTATATTATCAATTAATCTGAAACATTAAATTTAATTGTTTCACATACAAAAGAAGCACTTTTTTATATTGTTTATTATATTAGAATTAATAGATACTATCTTATTACCAAGTTTTTTATACTAACAGATGTTATTTTTTTAAGGCGTTGAGGCAATTTAATCGCAAACGCTTTGGATAGCAGAACGAAAGGCGATATCTTTATATATTTCAATCAACTCAACTATGCATTGCAAGGTTAGTAGTAACTTACGATTTATTTACATTTTTCTATTTTGCTACACATATTTGGTACTCTCATCTAATTCAATTCTTAAGTTTCATACTAACGATATTTTAAAATGAATGAAACAAATGTCATTTACAACAGAAAGACGATTGCTGCGGAATGAATGACTCATCCAAGGTTAGTAAATTAATCACTCTCTTAGACTTTTGAATTCCATAAACGATACACACAAATACATAAACACAAACATACACATATACATACAAACACGCGCGCACACACACATACACTTACATGCATACATACATACATACAACATATATACATACATCTGTACATACATACATCCATACATACATGCATACATACATCCATACATATATGCATACACACACATACACAGATGAACATATACATACATTCATACATGCACAAACATACACAGACTCTTGCATACAAATACACACACAAACACAAACATACATATATAAATACATGTGCATATACACACATACACATATACATATGGATGCGTGATTGGGTTTGAAGAAGAGGAAATTGGAGTAAAGGTAATGATCTTAAAAATATTTGAGTTATTGTTATATTTTTTTGGTTCCCTTTTTATGGAAAACATCACTTATTTTTTTGTTTCTTTTTAAGTTTTAGACAAATAGTCGAGGCTTTGTTGGTTTCTCTGTCTTCTTCATTTGCTTCTTTTGCCGTCTCATGTTATCATCTCTTCTGCACTATTATTATTTAAGGTATATCCTCCGTCCGGGACAAATTTAACTTAGTAGTTTATTCTAGTTCATTTCAAATTTTAATACCATAGTTAATTATTTTAATTCTTTAAATTTTTTACAATAATTCAAATGATTGAAACTTTAATGAGATTTATATTATCAATTAATCTGAAACATTAAATTTAATTGTTTCACTTACAAAAGAAGCACTTTTTTATATTCTTTATTATATTAGAATTAATAGATATTATCTTATTACCAAGTTTTTTATATTAATAGATGTTATTTTTTTAAGGCGTTGAGGCAATGTAATCGCAAAAGATTTGGATAGCAGAACGAAATGCGATATCTTTATATATTTCGATCAACTCAACTATGCATTGCAAGGTTAGTAGTTACTTACGATTTATTTACTTTTTGCTATTTTGCTACACATATTTTGGTACTCTCATCTAATTCAATTCTTAAGTTTCAAACTAACGATATTTTAAAATGAATGAAACGAATGTTATTTACAACAGAAAGAAGATTGCTGGGGAATGAATTACACATCCAAGGTTAGTAAATTAATCACTCTCTTAAACTTTTGTATTCCATAAACGATACACACACAAATACATAAACACAAATATACACATATACATACAAACACGCGCGCACACACACATACACTTACATACATACATACATACAACATATATACATACATCTATACATACATACATACATACATACATGCATACATATATCCATACATATATGCATACAAACAAATACACAGATGAACATATACATACATTCATACACGCACAAACATACACAGACTCATGCGTACACATACACCCACAAACACAAACATACATATATAAATACATGTGCATACACACACATACACATACATATGGATGCGTGATTGAGTTTGAAGAAGAGGAAATTGGAGTAAAGGTAATGATTTTAAAAATATTTGAGTTATTGTTATATTTTTTTGGTTCCCGTTTTATGGAAAACATCACTTATTTTTTTGTTTCTTTTTAAGTTTCAGACAAATAATCGAGGCTTTGTTGGTTTCTCTGTCTTCTTCATTTGCTTCTATTGCCGTTTCATGTTATCATCTCTTCTGGACTATTACTATTTAAGGTATATCCTCCGTTCCGGACAAATTTAAGTTAATAGTTTATTCTAGTTCATTTCAAATTTTAATATCATAGTTAACTATTTTAATTTTTAAAATTTTTTACAATAATTCAAATGATGTTAACTTTAATGAGATTTATATTATCAATTAATCTAAATCATTAAATTTAATTGTTTCACTTACAAAAGAAGCACTTTTTTATATTGTTTATTATATTAGAATTAATAGATATTATCTTATTACCAAGTTTTTTATATTAATAGATGTTATTTTTTCAAGGCGTTGCGGCAATTTAATCGCAAAAGATTTGGATAGCAGAACGAAAGGCGATATCTTTATATATTTCAATCAACTCAACTAGGCATTGCAAGGTTAGTAGTTACTTAAGATTTATGAACTTTTTTCTATTTTGCTACACATATTTTGGTACTCTCATCTAATTCAATTCTTAAGTTTCATACTAACGATATTTTAAAATGAATGAAACGAATGTTATTTACAACAGGAAAACGATTGCTGCGGAATGAATGACTCATCCAAGGTTAGTAAATTAATCACTCTCTTAGACTTTTGTATTCCATAAACGATACACACAAATACATAAACACAAACATACACATATACATACAAACACGCGCGCACACACACATACACTTACATGCATACATACATACATACAACATATATACATACATCTGTACATACATACATCCATACATACATGCATACATACATCCATACATATATGCATACACACACATACACAGATGAACATATACATACATTCATACACGCACAAACATACACAGACTCTTCCATACACATACACACACAAACACAAACATACAGATATAAATACATGTGCATATACACACATACACAAATACATATGGATGCGTGATTGAGTTTGAAGAAGAGGAAATTGGAGTAAAGGTAATGATCTTAAAAATGTTTGAGTTATTGTTATATTTTTTTGGTTCCCTTTTTATGGAAAACATGACTTATTTTTTTGCTTTTTTTTTAAGTTTCAGACAAATAGTCGAGGCTTTGTTGGTTTCTCTGTCTTCTTCATTTGCTTCTTTTGCCGTCACATGTTATCATCTCTTCTGCACTATTACTATTTAAGGTATATCCTCCGTCCCAGACAAATTTAACTTAGTAGTTTATTCTAGTTCCTTTCAAATTTTTTTACCATAGTTAACTATTTTAATTCTATAAATTCGTTACAATAATTCAAATGATTGAAACTTTAATGAGATTTATATTATCAATTAATCTGAAATATTAAATTTAATTGTTTCACTTACAAAAGAAGCACTTTTTTATATTGTTTATTATATTAGAATTAATAGATATTATCATTTTACCAAGTTTTTTATATTAAAAGATGTTACTTTTTCAAGGCGTTGAGGCAATTTAATCGCAAAAGCTTTGGATAGCAGAACGAAAGGCGATATCTTTATATATTTCAATCAACTCAACTAGGCATTGCAAGGTTAGTAGTTACTTAAGATTTATTAACTTTTTTCTATTTTGCTACACATATTTTGGTACTCTCATCTAATTCAATTCTTAAGTTTCATACTAACGATATTTTAAAATGAATGAAACGAATGTCATTTACAACAGAAAGACGATTGTTGCGGAATGAATGACTCATGCAAGGTTAGTAAATTAATCACTCTCTTAGACTTTTGTATTCCATAAACGATACACACACAAATACATAAACACAAACATACACATATACATACAAACATGCGCGCACACACACATACACTTACATACATACACACATACATACAACATATATACATACATCTGTACATACATACATCTATACATACATGCATACATACATCCATACATATATACATACACACACATACACAGATGAACATATACATAAATTCATAGACGCACAAACATACACAGACTCTTGCATACACATACACACACAAACACAAACATACACATATAAATACATGTGCATATACACACATACACATATACATATGGATGCGTGATTGAGTTTGAAGAAGAGGAAATTGGAGTAAAGGTAATCATCTTAAAAAAATTTGAGTTATTGTTATATTTTTTTGGTTCCCTTTTTATGGAAAACATGACTTATTTTTTTGTTTTTTTTAAGTTTCAGACAAATAGTCAAGGCTTTGTTGGTTTCTCTGTCTTCTTCATTTGCTTCTTTTGCCGTCTCATGTTATCATCTCTTCTGCACTATTACTATTTAAGGTATATCCTCCGTCCCGGACAAATTTAACTTAGTAGTTTCTTCTAGTTCATTTCAAATTTTTTTACCATACTTAACTATTTTAATTCTTTAAATTCTTTACAATAATTCGAATGATTGAAACTTTAATTAGATTTATATTATAAATTAATCTGAAACATGAAATTTAATTGTTTCACTTACAAAAGATGTAATTTTTTATATTGTTTATTATATTAGAATTAAAAGGTATTATCTTATTACCAAGTTTTTTATATTAATAGATGTTATTTTTTCAAGGCGTTGAGGCAATTTAATCGCAAACGCTTTGGATAGCAGAACGAAAGGCGATATCTTTATATATTTCAATCAACTCAACTATGCATTGCAAGGTTAGTAGTAACTTACGATTTATTTACATTTTTCTATTTTGCTACACATATTTGGTACTCTCATCTAATTCAATTCTTAAGTTTCATACTAACGATATTTTAAAATGAATGAAACAAATGTCATTTACAACAGAAAGACGATTGCTGCGGAATGAATGACTCATCCAAGGTTAGTAAATTAATCTCTCTCTTAGACTTTTGTATTCCATAAACAATACACACACAAATACATAAACACAAACATACACATATACATACAAACACGCGCGCACACACACACACACTTACATACTTACATACATACATACAACATATATACATACATATGTACATACATACATCCATACATACATGCATACATACATCCATACATATATGCATACACACACATACACAGATGAACATATACATACATTCATACACGCACAAACATACACAGACTCTTGCATACACCTACACACACAAACACAAACATACACATATAAATACATGTGCATATACACACATACACATATACATATGGATGCGTGATTGAGTTTGAAGAAGAGGAAATTGGAGTAAAGGTAATAATCTTAAAAATATTTGAGTTATTGTTATATTTTTTTGGTTCTCTTTTTATGTAAAAAATGACTTATTTTTTTATTTTTTTTAAGTTTCAGACAAATAGTTGAGGCTTTGTTGGTTTCTCTGTCTTCTTCATTTGCTTCTTTTGTCGTCTCATTTTATCATCTCTTCTGCACTATTACTATTTAAGGTATATCCTCCGTCCCGGACAAATTTAACTTAATAGTTTGTTCTAGTTCCTTTCAAATTTTTTTACAACAGTTAACTATTTTAATTCTTTAAATTCTTTACAATAATTCAAATTATTGAAACTTTAATGAGATTTATATTATCAATTAATCTGAAACATTAAATTTAATTGTTTCACATACAAAAGAAGCACTTTTTTATATTGTTTATTATATTAGAATTAATAGATACTATCTTATTACCAAGTTTTTTATACTAACAGATGTTATTTTTTTAAGGCGTTGAGGCAATTTAATCGCAAACGCTTTGGATAGCAGAACGAAAGGCGATATCTTTATATATTTCAATCAACTCAACTATGCATTGCAAGGTTAGTAGTAACTTACGATTTATTTACATTTTTCTATTTTGCTACACATATTTGGTACTCTCATCTAATTCAATTCTTAAGTTTCATACTAACGATATTTTAAAATGAATGAAACAAATGTCATTTACAACAGAAAGACGATTGCTGCGGAATGAATGACTCATCCAAGGTTAGTAAATTAATCACTCTCTTAGACTTTTGAATTCCATAAACGATACACACAAATACATAAACACAAACATACACATATACATACAAACACGCGCGCACACACACATACACTTACATGCATACATACATACATACAACATATATACATACATCTGTACATACATACATCCATACATACATGCATACATACATCCATACATATATGCATACACACACATACACAGATGAACATATACATACATTCATACATGCACAAACATACACAGACTCTTGCATACAAATACACACACAAACACAAACATACATATATAAATACATGTGCATATACACACATACACATATACATATGGATGCGTGATTGGGTTTGAAGAAGAGGAAATTGGAGTAAAGGTAATGATCTTAAAAATATTTGAGTTATTGTTATATTTTTTTGGTTCCCTTTTTATGGAAAACATCACTTATTTTTTTGTTTCTTTTTAAGTTTTAGACAAATAGTCGAGGCTTTGTTGGTTTCTCTGTCTTCTTCATTTGCTTCTTTTGCCGTCTCATGTTATCATCTCTTCTGCACTATTATTATTTAAGGTATATCCTCCGTCCGGGACAAATTTAACTTAGTAGTTTATTCTAGTTCATTTCAAATTTTAATACCATAGTTAATTATTTTAATTCTTTAAATTTTTTACAATAATTCAAATGATTGAAACTTTAATGAGATTTATATTATCAATTAATCTGAAACATTAAATTTAATTGTTTCACTTACAAAAGAAGCACTTTTTTATATTCTTTATTATATTAGAATTAATAGATATTATCTTATTACCAAGTTTTTTATATTAATAGATGTTATTTTTTTAAGGCGTTGAGGCAATGTAATCGCAAAAGATTTGGATAGCAGAACGAAATGCGATATCTTTATATATTTCGATCAACTCAACTATGCATTGCAAGGTTAGTAGTTACTTACGATTTATTTACTTTTTGCTATTTTGCTACACATATTTTGGTACTCTCATCTAATTCAATTCTTAAGTTTCAAACTAACGATATTTTAAAATGAATGAAACGAATGTTATTTACAACAGAAAGAAGATTGCTGGGGAATGAATTACACATCCAAGGTTAGTAAATTAATCACTCTCTTAAACTTTTGTATTCCATAAACGATACACACACAAATACATAAACACAAATATACACATATACATACAAACACGCGCGCACACACACATACACTTACATACATACATACATACAACATATATACATACATCTATACATACATACATACATACATACATGCATACATATATCCATACATATATGCATACAAACAAATACACAGATGAACATATACATACATTCATACACGCACAAACATACACAGACTCATGCGTACACATACACCCACAAACACAAACATACATATATAAATACATGTGCATACACACACATACACATACATATGGATGCGTGATTGAGTTTGAAGAAGAGGAAATTGGAGTAAAGGTAATGATTTTAAAAATATTTGAGTTATTGTTATATTTTTTTGGTTCCCGTTTTATGGAAAACATCACTTATTTTTTTGTTTCTTTTTAAGTTTCAGACAAATAATCGAGGCTTTGTTGGTTTCTCTGTCTTCTTCATTTGCTTCTATTGCCGTTTCATGTTATCATCTCTTCTGGACTATTACTATTTAAGGTATATCCTCCGTTCCGGACAAATTTAAGTTAATAGTTTATTCTAGTTCATTTCAAATTTTAATATCATAGTTAACTATTTTAATTTTTAAAATTTTTTACAATAATTCAAATGATGTTAACTTTAATGAGATTTATATTATCAATTAATCTAAATCATTAAATTTAATTGTTTCACTTACAAAAGAAGCACTTTTTTATATTGTTTATTATATTAGAATTAATAGATATTATCTTATTACCAAGTTTTTTATATTAATAGATGTTATTTTTTCAAGGCGTTGCGGCAATTTAATCGCAAAAGATTTGGATAGCAGAACGAAAGGCGATATCTTTATATATTTCAATCAACTCAACTAGGCATTGCAAGGTTAGTAGTTACTTAAGATTTATGAACTTTTTTCTATTTTGCTACACATATTTTGGTACTCTCATCTAATTCAATTCTTAAGTTTCATACTAACGATATTTTAAAATGAATGAAACGAATGTTATTTACAACAGGAAAACGATTGCTGCGGAATGAATGACTCATCCAAGGTTAGTAAATTAATCACTCTCTTAGACTTTTGTATTCCATAAACGATACACACAAATACATAAACACAAACATACACATATACATACAAACACGCGCGCACACACACATACACTTACATGCATACATACATACATACAACATATATACATACATCTGTACATACATACATCCATACATACATGCATACATACATCCATACATATATGCATACACACACATACACAGATGAACATATACATACATTCATACACGCACAAACATACACAGACTCTTCCATACACATACACACACAAACACAAACATACAGATATAAATACATGTGCATATACACACATACACAAATACATATGGATGCGTGATTGAGTTTGAAGAAGAGGAAATTGGAGTAAAGGTAATGATCTTAAAAATGTTTGAGTTATTGTTATATTATTTTGGTTCCCTTTTTATGGAAAACATGACTTATTTTTTTGCTTTTTTTTTAAGTTTCAGACAAATAGTCGAGGCTTTGTTGGTTTCTCTGTCTTCTTCATTTGCTTCTTTTGCCGTCACATGTTATCATCTCTTCTGCACTATTACTATTTAAGGTATATCCTCCGTCCCAGACAAATTTAACTTAGTAGTTTATTCTAGTTCCTTTCAAATTTTTTTACCATAGTTAACTATTTTAATTCTATAAATTCGTTACAATAATTCAAATGATTGAAACTTTAATGAGATTTATATTATCAATTAATCTGAAATATTAAATTTAATTGTTTCACTTACAAAAGAAGCACTTTTTTATATTGTTTATTATATTAGAATTAATAGATATTATCATTTTACCAAGTTTTTTATATTAAAAGATGTTACTTTTTCAAGGCGTTGAGGCAATTTAATCGCAAAAGCTTTGGATAGCAGAACGAAAGGCGATATCTTTATATATTTCAATCAACTCAACTAGGCATTGCGAGGTTAGTAGTTACTTAAGATTTATTAACTTTTTTCTATTTTGCTACACATATTTTGGTACTCTCATCTAATTCAATTCTTAAGTTTCATACTAACGATATTTTAAAATGAATGAAACGAATGTCATTTACAACAGAAAGACGATTGCTGCGAAATGAATTACTCATGCAAGGTTAGTAAATTAATCACTCTCTTAGACTTTTGTATTCCATAAACGATACACACACAAATACATAAATACAAACATACACATATACATACAAACATGCGCGCACACACACATACACTTACATACATACACACATACATACAACATATATACATACATCTGTACATACATACATCTATACATACATGCATACATACATCCATACATATATACATACACACACATACACAGATGAACATATACATAAATTCATAGACGCACAAACATACACAGACTCTTGCATACACATACACACACAAACACAAACATACACATATAAATACATGTGCATATACACACATACACATATACATATGGATGCGTGATTGAGTTTGAAGAAGAGGAAATTGGAGTAAAGGTAATCATCTTAAAAATGTTTGAGTTATTGTTATATTATTTTGGTTCCCTTTTTATGGAAAACATGACTTATTTTTTTGCTTTTTTTTTAAGTTTCAGACAAATAGTCGAGGCTTTGTTGGTTTCTCTGTCTTCTTCATTTGCTTCTTTTGCCGTCACATGTTATCATCTCTTCTGCACTATTACTATTTAAGGTATATCCTCCGTCCCAGACAAATTTAACTTAGTAGTTTATTCTAGTTCCTTTCAAATTTTTTTACCATAGTTAACTATTTTAATTCTATAAATTCGTTACAATAATTCAAATGATTGAAACTTTAATGAGATTTATATTATCAATTAATCTGAAATATTAAATTTAATTGTTTCACTTACAAAAGAAGCACTTTTTTATATTGTTTATTATATTAGAATTAATAGATATTATCATTTTACCAAGTTTTTTATATTAAAAGATGTTACTTTTTCAAGGCGTTGAGGCAATTTAATCGCAAAAGCTTTGGATAGCAGAACGAAAGGCGATATCTTTATATATTTCAATCAACTCAACTAGGCATTGCGAGGTTAGTAGTTACTTAAGATTTATTAACTTTTTTCTATTTTGCTACACATATTTTGGTACTCTCATCTAATTCAATTCTTAAGTTTCATACTAACGATATTTTAAAATGAATGAAACGAATGTCATTTACAACAGAAAGACGATTGCTGCGAAATGAATTACTCATGCAAGGTTAGTAAATTAATCACTCTCTTAGACTTTTGTATTCCATAAACGATACACACACAAATACATAAATACAAACATACACATATACATACAAACATGCGCGCACACACACATACACTTACATACATACACACATACATACAACATATATACATACATCTGTACATACATACATCTATACATACATGCATACATACATCCATACATATATACATACACACACATACACAGATGAACATATACATAAATTCATAGACGCACAAACATACACAGACTCTTGCATACACATACACACACAAACACAAACATACAGATATAAATACATGTGCATATACACACATACACATATACATATGGATGCGTGATTGAGTTTGAAGAAGAGGAAATTGGAGTAAAGGTAATGATCTTAAAAATGTTTGAGTTATTGTTATATTATTTTGGTTCCCTTTTTATGGAAAACATGACTTATTTTTTTGCTTTTTTTTTAAGTTTCAGACAAATAGTCGAGGCTTTGTTGGTTTCTCTGTCTTCTTCATTTGCTTCTTTTGCCGTCACATGTTATCATCTCTTCTGCACTATTACTATTTAAGGTATATCCTCCGTCCCGGACAAATTTAACTTAGTAGTTTCTTCTAGTTCATTTCAAATTTTTTTACCATACTTAACTATTTTAATTCTTTAAATTCTTTACAATAATTCGAATGATTGAAACTTTAATTAGATTTATATTATAAATTAATCTGAAACATGAAATTTAATTGTTTCACTTACAAAAGATGTAATTTTTTATATTGTTTATTATATTAGAATTAAAAGGTATTATCTTATTATCAAGTTTTTTATATTAATAGATGTTATTTTTTCAAGGCGTTGAGGCAATTTAATCGCAAACGCTTTGGATAGCAGAACGAAAGGCGATATCTTTATATATTTCAATCAACTCAACTATGCATTGCAAGGTTAGTAGTAACTTACGATTTATTTACATTTTTCTATTTTGCTACACATATTTGGTACTCTCATCTAATTCAATTCTTAAGTATCATACTAACGATATTTTAAAATGAATGAAACAAATGTCATTTACAACAGAAAGACGATTGCTGCGGAATGAATGACTCATCCAAGGTTAGTAAATTAATCTCTCTCTTAGACTTTTGTATTCCATAAACAATACACACACAAATACATAAACACAAACATACACATATACATACAAACACGCGCGCACACACACATACACTTACATACTTACATACATACATACAACATATATACATACATCTGTATATACATACATCCATACATACATGCATACATACATCCATACATATATGCATACACACACATACACAGATGAACATATACATACATTCATACACGCACAAACATACACAGACTCTTGCATACACCTACACACACAAACACAAACATACACATATAAATACATGTGCATATACACACATACACATATACATATGGATGCGTGATTGAGTTTGAAGAAGAGGAAATTGGAGTAAAGGTAATAATCTTAAAAATATTTAAGTTATTGTTATATTTTTTTGGTTCTCTTTTTATGTAAAAAATGACTTATTTTTTTATTTTTTTTAAGTTTCAGACAAATAGTTGAGGCTTTGTTGGTTTCTCTGTCTTCTTCATTTGCTTCTTTTGTCGTCTCATTTTATCATCTCTTCTGCACTATTACTATTTAAGGTATATCCTCCGTCCCGGACAAATTTAACTTAATAGTTTATTCTAGTTCCTTTCAAATTTTTTTACAACAGTTAACTATTTTAATTCTTTAAATTCTTTACAATAATTCAAATTATTGAAACTTTAATGAGATTTATATTATCAATTAATCTGAAACATTAAATTTAATTGTTTCACATACAAAAGAAGCACTTTTTTATATTGTTTATTATATTAGAATTAATAGATACTATCTTATTACCAAGTTTTTTATACTAACAGATGTTATTTTTTTAAGGCGTTGAGGCAATTTAATCGCAAACGCTTTGGATAGCAGAACGAAAGGCGATATCTTTATATATTTCAATCAACTCAACTATGCATTGCAAGGTTAGTAGTAACTTACGATTTATTTACATTTTTCTATTTTGCTACACATATTTGGTACTCTCATCTAATTCAATTCTTAAGTTTCATACTAACGATATTTTAAAATGAATGAAACAAATGTCATTTACAACAGAAAGACGATTGCTGCGGAATGAATGACTCATCCAAGGTTAGTAAATTAATCACTCTCTTAGACTTTTGAATTCCATAAACGATACACACAAATACATAAACACAAACATACACATATACATACAAACACGCGCGCACACACACATACACTTACATGCATACATACATACATACAACATATATACATACATCTGTACATACATACATCCATACATACATGCATACATACATCCATACATATATGCATACACACACATACACAGATGAACATATACATACATTCATACATGCACAAACATACACAGACTCTTGCATACAAATACACACACAAACACAAACATACATATATAAATACATGTGCATATACACACATACACATATACATATGGATGCGTGATTGGGTTTGAAGAAGAGGAAATTGGAGTAAAGGTAATGATCTTAAAAATATTTGAGTTATTGTTATATTTTTTTGGTTCCCTTTTTATGGAAAACATCACTTATTTTTTTGTTTCTTTTTAAGTTTTAGACAAATAGTCGAGGCTTTGTTGGTTTCTCTGTCTTCTTCATTTGCTTCTTTTGCCGTCTCATGTTATCATCTCTTCTGCACTATTATTATTTAAGGTATATCCTCCGTCCGGGACAAATTTAACTTAGTAGTTTATTCTAGTTCATTTCAAATTTTAATACCATAGTTAATTATTTTAATTCTTTAAATTTTTTACAATAATTCAAATGATTGAAACTTTAATGAGATTTATATTATCAATTAATCTGAAACATTAAATTTAATTGTTTCACTTACAAAAGAAGCACTTTTTTATATTCTTTATTATATTAGAATTAATAGATATTATCTTATTACCAAGTTTTTTATATTAATAGATGTTATTTTTTCAAGGCGTTGAGGCAATGTAATCGCAAAAGATTTGGATAGCAGAACGAAATGCGATATCTTTATATATTTCGATCAACTCAACTATGCATTGCAAGGTTAGTAGTTACTTACGATTTATTTACTTTTTGCTATTTTGCTACACATATTTTGGTACTCTCATCTAATTCAATTCTTAAGTTTCAAACTAACGATATTTTAAAATGAATGAAACGAATGTTATTTACAACAGAAAGAAGATTGCTGGGGAATGAATTACACATCCAAGGTTAGTAAATTAATCACTCTCTTAAACTTTTGTATTCCATAAACGATACACACACAAATACATAAACACAAATATACACATATACATACAAACACGCGCGCACACACACATACACTTACATACATACATACATACAACATATATACATACATCTATACATACATACATACATACATACATGCATACATATATCCATACATATATGCATACAAACAAATACACAGATGAACATATACATACATTCATACACGCACAAACATACACAGACTCATGCGTACACATACACCCACAAACACAAACATACATATATAAATACATGTGCATACACACACATACACATACATATGGATGCGTGATTGAGTTTGAAGAAGAGGAAATTGGAGTAAAGGTAATGATTTTAAAAATATTTGAGTTATTGTTATATTTTTTTGGTTCCCGTTTTATGGAAAACATCACTTATTTTTTTGTTTCTTTTTAAGTTTCAGACAAATAATCGAGGCTTTGTTGGTTTCTCTGTCTTCTTCATTTGCTTCTATTGCCGTTTCATGTTATCATCTCTTCTGGACTATTACTATTTAAGGTATATCCTCCGTTCCGGACAAATTTAAGTTAATAGTTTATTCTAGTTCATTTCAAATTTTAATATCATAGTTAACTATTTTAATTTTTAAAATTTTTTACAATAATTCAAATGATGTTAACTTTAATGAGATTTATATTATCAATTAATCTAAATCATTAAATTTAATTGTTTCACTTACAAAAGAAGCACTTTTTTATATTGTTTATTATATTAGAATTAATAGATATTATCTTATTACCAAGTTTTTTATATTAATAGATGTTATTTTTTCAAGGCGTTGCGGCAATTTAATCGCAAAAGATTTGGATAGCAGAACGAAAGGCGATATCTTTATATATTTCAATCAACTCAACTAGGCATTGCAAGGTTAGTAGTTACTTAAGATTTATGAACTTTTTTCTATTTTGCTACACATATTTTGGTACTCTCATCTAATTCAATTCTTAAGTTTCATACTAACGATATTTTAAAATGAATGAAACGAATGTTATTTACAACAGGAAAACGATTGCTGCGGAATGAATGACTCATCCAAGGTTAGTAAATTAATCACTCTCTTAGACTTTTGTATTCCATAAACGATACACACAAATACATAAACACAAACATACACATATACATACAAACACGCGCGCACACACACATACACTTACATGCATACATACATACATACAACATATATACATACATCTGTACATACATACATCCATACATACATGCATACATACATCCATACATATATGCATACACACACATACACAGATGAACATATACATACATTCATACACGCACAAACATACACAGACTCTTCCATACACATACACACACAAACACAAACATACAGATATAAATACATGTGCATATACACACATACACAAATACATATGGATGCGTGATTGAGTTTGAAGAAGAGGAAATTGGAGTAAAGGTAATGATCTTAAAAATGTTTGAGTTATTGTTATATTATTTTGGTTCCCTTTTTATGGAAAACATGACTTATTTTTTTGCTTTTTTTTTAAGTTTCAGACAAATAGTCGAGGCTTTGTTGGTTTCTCTGTCTTCTTCATTTGCTTCTTTTGCCGTCACATGTTATCATCTCTTCTGCACTATTACTATTTAAGGTATATCCTCCGTCCCAGACAAATTTAACTTAGTAGTTTATTCTAGTTCCTTTCAAATTTTTTTACCATAGTTAACTATTTTAATTCTATAAATTCGTTACAATAATTCAAATGATTGAAACTTTAATGAGATTTATATTATCAATTAATCTGAAATATTAAATTTAATTGTTTCACTTACAAAAGAAGCACTTTTTTATATTGTTTATTATATTAGAATTAATAGATATTATCATTTTACCAAGTTTTTTATATTAAAAGATGTTACTTTTTCAAGGCGTTGAGGCAATTTAATCGCAAAAGCTTTGGATAGCAGAACGAAAGGCGATATCTTTATATATTTCAATCAACTCAACTAGGCATTGCAAGGTTAGTAGTTACTTAAGATTTATTAACTTTTTTCTATTTTGCTACACATATTTTGGTACTCTCATCTAATTCAATTCTTAAGTTTCATACTAACGATATTTTAAAATGAATGAAACGAATGTCATTTACAACAGAAAGACGATTGCTGCGAAATGAATTACTCATGCAAGGTTAGTAAATTAATCACTCTCTTAGACTTTTGTATTCCATAAACGATACACACACAAATACATAAACACAAACATACACATATACATACAAACATGCGCGCACACACACATACACTTACATACATACACACATACATACAACATATATACATACATCTGTACATACATACATCTATACATACATGCATACATACATCCATACATATATACATACACACACATACACAGATGAACATATACATAAATTCATAGACGCACAAACATACACAGACTCTTGCATACACATACACACACAAACACAAACATACACATATAAATACATGTGCATATACACACATACACATATACATATGGATGCGTGATTGAGTTTGAAGAAGAGGAAATTGGAGTAAAGGTAATCATCTTAAAAAAATTTGAGTTATTGTTATATTTTTTTGGTTCCCTTTTTATGGAAAACATGACTTATTTTTTTGTTTTTTTTAAGTTTCAGACAAATAGTCAAGGCTTTGTTGGTTTCTCTGTCTTCTTCATTTGCTTCTTTTGCCGTCTCATGTTATCATCTCTTCTGCACTATTACTATTTAAGGTATATCCTCCGTCCCGGACAAATTTAACTTAGTAGTTTCTTCTAGTTCATTTCAAATTTTTTTACCATACTTAACTATTTTAATTCTTTAAATTCTTTACAATAATTCGAATGATTGAAACTTTAATTAGATTTATATTATAAATTAATCTGAAACATGAAATTTAATTGTTTCACTTACAAAAGATGTAATTTTTTATATTGTTTATTATATTAGAATTAAAAGGTATTATCTTATTATCAAGTTTTTTATATTAATAGATGTTATTTTTTCAAGGCGTTGAGGCAATTTAATCGCAAACGCTTTGGATAGCAGAACGAAAGGCGATATCTTTATATATTTCAATCAACTCAACTATGCATTGCAAGGTTAGTAGTAACTTACGATTTATTTACATTTTTCTATTTTGCTACACATATTTGGTACTCTCATCTAATTCAATTCTTAAGTATCATACTAACGATATTTTAAAATGAATGAAACAAATGTCATTTACAACAGAAAGACGATTGCTGCGGAATGAATGACTCATCCAAGGTTAGTAAATTAATCTCTCTCTTAGACTTTTGTATTCCATAAACAATACACACACAAATACATAAACACAAACATACACATATACATACAAACACGCGCGCACACACACATACACTTACATACTTACATACATACATACAACATATATACATACATCTGTATATACATACATCCATACATACATGCATACATACATCCATACATATATGCATACACACACATACACAGATGAACATATACATACATTCATACACGCACAAACATACACAGACTCTTGCATACACCTACACACACAAACACAAACATACACATATAAATACATGTGCATATACACACATACACATATACATATGGATGCGTGATTGAGTTTGAAGAAGAGGAAATTGGAGAAAAGGTAATAATCTTAAAAATATTTAAGTTATTGTTATATTTTTTTGGTTCTCTTTTTATGTAAAAAATGACTTATTTTTTTATTTTTTTTAAGTTTCAGACAAATAGTTGAGGCTTTGTTGGTTTCTCTGTCTTCTTCATTTGCTTCTTTTGTCGTCTCATTTTATCATCTCTTCTGCACTATTACTATTTAAGGTATATCCTCCGTCCCGGACAAATTTAACTTAATAGTTTATTCTAGTTCCTTTCAAATTTTTTTACAACAGTTAACTATTTTAATTCTTTAAATTCTTTACAATAATTCAAATTATTGAAACTTTAATGAGATTTATATTATCAATTAATCTGAAACATTAAATTTAATTGTTTCACATACAAAAGAAGCACTTTTTTATATTGTTTATTATATTAGAATTAATAGATACTATCTTATTACCAAGTTTTTTATACTAACAGATGTTATTTTTTTAAGGCGTTGAGGCAATTTAATCGCAAACGCTTTGGATAGCAGAACGAAAGGCGATATCTTTATATATTTCAATCAACTCAACTATGCATTGCAAGGTTAGTAGTAACTTACGATTTATTTACATTTTTCTATTTTGCTACACATATTTGGTACTCTCATCTAATTCAATTCTTAAGTTTCATACTAACGATATTTTAAAATGAATGAAACAAATGTCATTTACAACAGAAAGACGATTGCTGCGGAATGAATGACTCATCCAAGGTTAGTAAATTAATCACTCTCTTAGACTTTTGAATTCCATAAACGATACACACAAATACATAAACACAAACATACACATATACATACAAACACGCGCGCACACACACATACACTTACATGCATACATACATACATACAACATATATACATACATCTGTACATACATACATCCATACATACATGCATACATACATCCATACATATATGCATACACACACATACACAGATGAACATATACATACATTCATACATGCACAAACATACACAGACTCTTGCATACAAATACACACACAAACACAAACATACATATATAAATACATGTGCATATACACACATACACATATACATATGGATGCGTGATTGGGTTTGAAGAAGAGGAAATTGGAGTAAAGGTAATGATCTTAAAAATATTTGAGTTATTGTTATATTTTTTTGGTTCCCTTTTTATGGAAAACATCACTTATTTTTTTGTTTCTTTTTAAGTTTTAGACAAATAGTCGAGGCTTTGTTGGTTTCTCTGTCTTCTTCATTTGCTTCTTTTGCCGTCTCATGTTATCATCTCTTCTGCACTATTATTATTTAAGGTATATCCTCCGTCCGGGACAAATTTAACTTAGTAGTTTATTCTAGTTCATTTCAAATTTTAATACCATAGTTAATTATTTTAATTCTTTAAATTTTTTACAATAATTCAAATGATTGAAACTTTAATGAGATTTATATTATCAATTAATCTGAAACATTAAATTTAATTGTTTCACTTACAAAAGAAGCACTTTTTTATATTCTTTATTATATTAGAATTAATAGATATTATCTTATTACCAAGTTTTTTATATTAATAGATGTTATTTTTTCAAGGCGTTGAGGCAATGTAATCGCAAAAGATTTGGATAGCAGAACGAAATGCGATATCTTTATATATTTCGATCAACTCAACTATGCATTGCAAGGTTAGTAGTTACTTACGATTTATTTACTTTTTGCTATTTTGCTACACATATTTTGGTACTCTCATCTAATTCAATTCTTAAGTTTCAAACTAACGATATTTTAAAATGAATGAAACGAATGTTATTTACAACAGAAAGAAGATTGCTGGGGAATGAATTACACATCCAAGGTTAGTAAATTAATCACTCTCTTAAACTTTTGTATTCCATAAACGATACACACACAAATACATAAACACAAATATACACATATACATACAAACACGCGCGCACACACACATACACTTACATACATACATACATACAACATATATACATACATCTATACATACATACATGCATACATACATGCATACATATATCCATACATATATGCATACAAACAAATACACAGATGAACATATACATACATTCATACACGCACAAACATACACAGACTCATGCGTACACATACACCCACAAACACAAACATACATATATAAATACATGTGCATACACACACATACACATACATATGGATGCGTGATTGAGTTTGAAGAAGAGGAAATTGGAGTAAAGGTAATGATTTTAAAAATATTTGAGTTATTGTTATATTTTTTTGGTTCCCGTTGTATGGAAAACATCACTTATTTTTTTGTTTCTTTTTAAGTTTCAGACAAATAATCGAGGCTTTGTTGGTTTCTCTGTCTTCTTCATTTGCTTCTATTGCCGTTTCATGTTATCATCTCTTCTGGACTATTACTATTTAAGGTATATCCTCCGTTCCGGACAAATTTAAGTTAATAGTTTATTCTAGTTCATTTCAAATTTTAATATCATAGTTAACTATTTTAATTTTTAAAATTTTTTACAATAATTCAAATGATGTTAACTTTAATGAGATTTATATTATCAATTAATCTAAATCATTAAATTTAATTGTTTCACTTACAAAAGAAGCACTTTTTTATATTGTTTATTATATTAGAATTAATAGATATTATCTTATTACCAAGTTTTTTATATTAATAGATGTTATTTTTTCAAGGCGTTGCGGCAATTTAATCGCAAAAGATTTGGATAGCAGAACGAAAGGCGATATCTTTATATATTTCAATCAACTCAACTAGGCATTGCAAGGTTAGTAGTTACTTAAGATTTATGAACTTTTTTCTATTTTGCTACACATGTTTTGGTACTCTCATCTAATTCAATTCTTAAGTTTCATACTAACGATATTTTAAAATGAATGAAACGAATGTCATTTACAACAGAAAGACGATTGTTGCGGAATGAATGACTCATGCAAGGTTAGTAAATTAATCACTCTCTTAGACTTTTGTATTCCATAAACGATACACACAAATACATAAACACAAACATACACATATACATACAAACACGCGCGCACGCACACATACACTTACATGCATACATACATACATACAACATATATACATACATCTGTACATACATACATCCATACATACATGCATACATACATCCATACATATATGCATACACACACATACACAGATGAACATATACATACATTCATACACGCACAAACATACACAGACTCTTCCATACACATACACACACAAACACAAACATACAGATATAAATACATGTGCATATACACACATACACAAATACATATGGATGCGTGATTGAGTTTGAAGAAGAGGAAATTGGAGTAAAGGTAATGATCTTAAAAATGTTTGAGTTATTGTTATATTATTTTGGTTCCCTTTTTATGGAAAACATGACTTATTTTTTTGCTTTTTTTTTAAGTTTCAGACAAATAGTCGAGGCTTTGTTGGTTTCTCTGTCTTCTTCATTTGCTTCTTTTGCCGTCACATGTTATCATCTCTTCTGCACTACTACTATTTAAGGTATATCCTCCGTCCCAGACAAATTTAACTTAGTAGTTTATTCTAGTTCCTTTCAAATTTTTTTACCATAGTTAACTATTTTAATTCTATAAATTCGTTACAATAATTCAAATGATTGAAACTTTAATGAGATTTATATTATCAATTAATCTGAAATATTAAATTTAATTGTTTCACTTACAAAAGAAGCACTTTTTTATATTGTTTATTATATTAGAATTAATAGATATTATCATTTTACCAAGTTTTTTATATTAAAAGATGTTACTTTTTCAAGGCGTTGAGGCAATTTAATCGCAAAAGCTTTGGATAGCAGAACGAAAGGCGATATCTTTATATATTTCAATCAACTCAACTAGGCATTGCAAGGTTAGTAGTTACTTAAGATTTATTAACTTTTTTCTATTTTGCTACACATATTTTGGTACTCTCATCTAATTCAATTCTTAAGTTTCATACTAACGATATTTTAAAATGAATGAAACGAATGTCATTTACAACAGAAAGACGATTGTTGCGGAATGAATGACTCATGCAAGGTTAGTAAATTAATCACTCTCTTAGACTTTTGTATTCCATAAACGATACACACACAAATACATAAACACAAACATACACATATACATACAAACATGCGCGCACACACACATACACTTACATACATACACACATACATACAACATATATACATACATCTGTACATACATACATCTATACATACATGCATACATACATCCATACATATATACATACACACACATACACAGATGAACATATACATAAATTCATAGACGCACAAACATACACAGACTCTTGCATACACATACACACACAAACACAAACATACACATATAAATACATGTGCATATACACACATACACATATACATATGGATGCGTGATTGAGTTTGAAGAAGAGGAAATTGGAGTAAAGGTAATCATCTTAAAAAAATTTGAGTTATTGTTATATTTTTTTGGTTCCCTTTTTATGGAAAACATGACTTATTTTTTTGTTTTTTTTAAGTTTCAGACAAATAGTCAAGGCTTTGTTGGTTTCTCTGTCTTCTTCATTTGCTTCTTTTGCCGTCTCATGTTATCATCTCTTCTGCACTATTACTATTTAAGGTATATCCTCCGTCCCGGACAAATTTAACTTAGTAGTTTCTTCTAGTTCATTTCAAATTTTTTTACCATACTTAACTATTTTAATTCTTTAAATTCTTTACAATAATTCGAATGATTGAAACTTTAATTAGATTTATATTATAAATTAATCTGAAACATGAAATTTAATTGTTTCACTTACAAAAGATGTAATTTTTTATATTGTTTATTATATTAGAATTAAAAGGTATTATCTTATTACCAAGTTTTTTATATTAATAGATGTTATTTTTTCAAGGCGTTGAGGCAATTTAATCGCAAACGCTTTGGATAGCAGAACGAAAGGCGATATCTTTATATATTTCAATCAACTCAACTATGCATTGCAAGGTTAGTAGTAACTTACGATTTATTTACATTTTTCTATTTTGCTACACATATTTGGTACTCTCATCTAATTCAATTCTTAAGTTTCATACTAACGATATTTTAAAATGAATGAAACAAATGTCATTTACAACAGAAAGACGATTGCTGCGGAATGAATGACTCATCCAAGGTTAGTAAATTAATCTCTCTCTTAGACTTTTGTATTCCATAAACAATACACACACAAATACATAAACACAAACATACACATATACATACAAACACGCGCGCACACACACATACACTTACATACTTACATACATACATACAACATATATACATACATCTGTACATACATACATCCATACATACATGCATACATACATCCATACATATATGCATACACACACATACACAGATGAACATATACATACATTCATACACGCACAAACATACACAGACTCTTGCATACACCTACACACACAAACACAAACATACACATATAAATACATGTGCATATACACACATACACATATACATATGGATGCGTGATTGAGTTTGAAGAAGAGGAAATTGGAGTAAAGGTAATAATCTTAAAAATATTTGAGTTATTGTTATATTTTTTTGGTTCTCTTTTTACGTAAAAAATGACTTATTTTTTTATTTTTTTTAAGTTTCAGACAAATAGTTGAGGCTTTGTTGGTTTCTCTGTCTTCTTCATTTGCTTCTTTTGTCGTCTCATTTTATCATCTCTTCTGCACTATTACTATTTAAGGTATATCCTCCGTCCCGGACAAATTTAACTTAATAGTTTATTCTAGTTCCTTTCAAATTTTTTTACAACAGTTAACTATTTTAATTCTTTAAATTCTTTACAATAATTCAAATTATTGAAACTTTAATGAGATTTATATTATCAATTAATCTGAAACATTAAATTTAATTGTTTCACATACAAAAGAAGCACTTTTTTATATTGTTTATTATATTAGAATTAATAGATACTATCTTATTACCAAGTTTTTTATACTAACAGATGTTATTTTTTTAAGGCGTTGAGGCAATTTAATCGCAAACGCTTTGGATAGCAGAACGAAAGGCGATATCTTTATATATTTCAATCAACTCAACTATGCATTGCAAGGTTAGTAGTAACTTACGATTTATTTACATTTTTCTATTTTGCTACACATATTTGGTACTCTCATCTAATTCAATTCTTAAGTTTCATACTAACGATATTTTAAAATGAATGAAACAAATGTCATTTACAACATAAAGACGATTGCTGCGGAATGAATGACTCATCCAAGGTTAGTAAATTAATCACTCTCTTAGACTTTTGAATTCCATAAACGATACACACAAATACATAAACACAAACATACACATATACATACAAACACGCGCGCACACACACATACACTTACATGCATACATACATACATACAACATATATACATACATCTGTACATACATACATCCATACATACATGCATACATACATCCATACATATATGCATACACACACATACACAGATGAACATATACATACATTCATACATGCACAAACATACACAGACTCTTGCATACAAATACACACACAAACACAAACATACACATATAAATACATGTGCACATACACACATACACACATACGTATGGATGCGTGATTGAGTTTGAAGAAGAGGAAATTGGAGTAAAGGTAATCATCTTAAAAATATTTTAGTTATTGTTATATTTTTTTGGTTCCCTTTTATGTAAAACATGACTTATTTTTTTATTTTTTTTAAGTTTCAGACAAATAGTCGAGGCTTTGTTGGTTTCTCTGTCTTCTTCATTTGCTTCTTTTGCCGTCTCATGTTATCATCTCTTCTGCACTATTACTATTTAAGGTATATCCTCCGTCCCGGACAAATTTAACTTAGTAGTTTATTCTAGTTCATTTCAAATTTTTTAACCATAGTTAACTATTTTAATTCTTTAAATTCTTTACAATAATTCGAATGATTGAAACTTTAATGAGATTTATATTATCAATTAATCTGAAACATTAAATTTAATTGTTTCACTTACAAAAGAAGCACTTTTTTATATTGTTTATTATATTAGAATTAATAGATATTACCTTATTACCAAGTTTTTTATATTAATAGATGTTATTTTTTCAAGGCGTTGAGGGAATTTAATCGCAAAAGCTTTTGATAGCAGAACGAAAGGCGATATCTTTATATATTTCAATCAACTCAACTATGCATTGCAAGGTTAGTAGTTACTTAGGATTTATTTACATTTTTCTATTTTGCTACACATATTTTGGTACTCTCATCTAATTCAATTTTTAAGTTTCATAATAACGATATTTTAAAATGAATTAAACGAATGTCATTTACAACAGAAAGACGATTGTTGCGGAATGAATGACTCATCCAAGGTGAGTAAATTAATCACTCTCTTAGACTTTTGTATTCCATAAACGATACACACACAAATACATAAACACAAACATACACATATACATACAAACACGCGCGCACACACATATACACTTACATGCATACATACATACATACAACATATATACATACATCTGTACATACATACATCCATACATACATGCATACATACATCCATACATATATGCATACACACACATACACAAATGAACATATACATACATTCATACACGCACAAACATACACAGACTCTTGCATACACATACACACACAAACACAAACATACACATATACATACAAACGCGCGCGCACACACACATACACTTACATACATACATACATACATACATAAAACATATATACATACATCTGTACATACATACATCCATACATACATGCATACATACATCCATACATATATGCATACACACACATACACAGATGAACATATACATACATTCATACACGCACAAACATACACAGACTCTTGCATACACATACACACACAAACACAAACATACACATATACATACAAACACGCGCGCACACACACATACACTTACATACATACATACATACATACATAAAACATATATACATGCATCTGTGCATACATACATCCATACATACATGCATACATACATCCATACATATATGCATACACACACATACACAGATGAACATATACATACATTCATACACGCACAAACATACACAGACTCTTGCATACACATACACACACACAAACACAAACATACACATATAAATACATGTGCATATACACACATACACATATACATATGGATGCGTGATTGAGTTTGAAGAAGAGGAAATTGGAGTAAAGGTAATAATCTTAAAAATATTTGAGTTATTGTTATATTTTTTTGGTTCCCTTTTTATGTAAAAAATGACTTATTTTTTTGTTTTTTTTAAGTTTCAGACAAATAGTCGAGGCTTTGTTGGTTTCTCTGTCTTCTTCATTTGCTTCTTTTGTCGTCTCGTATTATCATCTCTTCTGCACTATTACTATTTAAGGTATATCCTCCGTCCCGGACAAATTTAACTTAATAGTTTATTCTAGTTCATTTCAATTTTTTTTACCACAGTTAACTATTTTAATTCTTTAAATTCTTTACAATAATTCGAATGATTGGAACTTTAATGAGATTTATATTATCAATTAATCTGAAACATTAAATTTAATTGTTTCACTTACAAAAGAAGCACTTTTTTATATTGTTTATTATATTAGAATTAATAGATATTATCTTATTACCAAGTTTTTTATATTAATAGATGTTATTTTTTCAAGGCGTTGAGGGAATTTAATCGCAAAAGCTTTTGATAGCAGAACGAAAGGCGATATCTTTATATATTTCAGTCAACTCAACTATGCATTGCAAGGTTAGTAGTTACTTACGATTTATTTACATTTTTCTATTTTGCTACACATATTTGGTACTCTCATCTAATTCAATTCTTAAGTTTCATACTAACGATATTTTAAAATGAATGAAACAAATGTCATTTACAACAGAAAGACGATTGCTGCGGAATGAATGACTCATCCAAGGTTAGTAAATTAATCACTCTCTTAGACTTTTGTATTCCATAAACGATACACACAAATACATAAACACAAACATACACATATACATACAAACACGCGCGCACACACACATACACTTACATGCATACATACATACATACAACATATATACATACATCTGTACATACATACATCCATACATACATGCATACATACATCCATACATATATGCATACACACACATACACAGATGAACATATACATACATTCATACATGCACAAACATACACAGACTCTTGCATACAAATACACACACAAACACAAACATACACATATAAATACATGTGCACATACACACATACACACATACATATGGATGCGTGATTGAGTTTGAAGAAGAGGAAATTGGAGTAAAGGTAATCATCTTAAAAATATTTTAGTTATTGTTATATTTTTTTGGTTCCCTTTTATGTAAAACATGACTTATTTTTTTATTTTTTTTAGGTTTCAGACAAATAGTCGAGGCTTTGTTGGTTTCTCTGTCTTCTTCATTTGCTTCTTTTGCCGTCTCATGTTATCATCTCTTCTGCACTATTACTATTTAAGGTATATCCTCCGTCCCGGACAAATTTAACTTAGTAGTTTATTCTAGTTCATTTCAAATTTTTTTACCATAGTTAACTATTTTAATTCTTTAAATTCTGTACAATAATTCGAATGACTGAAACTTTAATGAGATTTATATTATCAATTAATCTGAAACATTAAATTTAATTGTTTCACTTACAAAAGAAGCACTTTTTTATATTGTTTATTATATTAGAATTAATAGATATTATCTTATTACCGAGTTTTTTATATTAATAGATGTTATTTTTTCAAGGCGTTGAGGGAATTTAATCGCAAAAGCTTTTGATAGCAGAACGAAAGGCGATATCTTTATATATTTCAATCAACTCAACTATGCATTGCAAGGTTAGTAGTTACTTAGGATTTATTTACATTTTTCTATTTTGCTACACATATTTTGGTACTCTCATCTAATTCAATTCTTAAGTTTCATACTAACGATACTTTAAAATGAATGAAACGAATGTCATTTACAACAGAAAGACGATTGTTGCGGAATGAATGACTCATCCAAGGTGAGTAAATTAATCACTCTCTTAGACTTTTGTATTCCATAAACGATACACACACAAATACATAAACACAAACATACACATATACATACAAACACGCGCGCACACACACATACACTTACATACATACATACATACATACAACATATATACATACATCTATACATACATACAACCATACATACATGCATACATACATCCATACATATATGCATACACACACATACACAGATGAACATATACATACATTCATACACGCACAAACATACACAGACTCTTGCATACACATACACACACACAAACACAAACATACACATATAAATACATGTGCATATACACACATACACATATACATATGGATGCGTGATTGAGTTTGAAGAAGAGGAAATTGGAGTAAAGGTAATAATCTTAAAAATATTTGAGTTATTGTTATATTTTTTTGGTTCCCTTTTTATGTAAAAAATGACTTATTTTTTTGTTTTTTTTAAGTTTCAGACAAATAGTCGAGGCTTTGTTGGTTTCTCTGTCTTCTTCATTTGCTTCTTTTGTCGTCTCGTATTATCATCTCTTCTGCACTATTACTATTTAAGGTATATCCTCCGTCCCGGACAAATTTAACTTAATAGTTTATTCTAGTTCATTTCAATTTTTTTTACCACCGTTAACTATTTTAATTCTTTAAATTCTTTACAATAATTCGAATGATTGGAACTTTAATGAGATTTATATTATCAATTAATCTGAAACATTAAATTTAATTGTTTCACTTACAAAAGAAGCACTTTTTTATATTGTTTATTATATTAGAATTAATAGATATTATCTTATTACCAAGTTTTTTATATTAATAGATGTTATTTTTTCAAGGCGTTGAGGGAATTTAATCGCAAAAGCTTTTGATAGCAGAACGAAAGGCGATATCTTTATATATTTCAGTCAACTCAACTATGCATTGCAAGGTTAGTAGTTACTTACGATTTATTTACATTTTTCTATTTTGCTACACATGTTTTGGTACTCTCATCTAATTCAATTCTTAAGTTTCATACTAACGATATTTTAAAATGAATGAAACGAATGTCATTTACAACAGAAAGACGATTGTTGCAGAATGAATGACTCATCCAAGGTTGGTAAATTAATCACTCTCTTAGACTTTTGTATTCCATAAACGATACACACACAAATACATAAACACAAACATACACATATACATACAAACACGCGCGCACACACACATACACATACATACATACATACATACATACAACATATATACATACATCTGTACATACATACATCCATACATACATGCATACATACATCCATACATATATGCATACACACACATACACAAATGAACATATACATACATTCATACACGCACAAACATACACAGACTCTTGCATACACATACACACACAAACACAAAGATACACATATACATACAAACGCGCGCGCACACACACATACACTTACATACATACATACAACATATATACATACATCTGTACATACATACATCCATACATACATGCATACATACATCCATACATATATGCATACACACACATACACAGATGAACATATACATACATTCATACATGCACAAACATACACAGACTCTTGCATACAAATACACACACAAACACAAACATACACATATAAATACATGTGCACATACACACATACACACATACAAATGGATGCGTGATTGAGTTTGAAGAAGAGGAAATTGGAGTAAAGGTAATCATCTTAAAAATATTTGAGTTATTGTTATATTTTTTTGGTTCCCTTTTTATGTAAAAAATGACTTATTTTTTTGTTTTTTTTAAGTTTCAGACAAATAGTCGAGGCTTTGTTGGTTTCTCTGTCTTCTTCATTTGCTTCTTTTGTCGTCTCATATTATCATCTCTTCTGCACTATTACTATTTAAGGTATATCCTCCGTCCCGGACAAATTTAACTTAGTAGTTTATTCTAGTTCATTTCAAATTTTTTTACCATAGTTAACTATTTTAATTCTTTAAATTCTTTACAATAATTCGAATGACTGAAACTTTAATGAGATTTATATTATCAATTAATCTGAAACATTAAATTTAATTGTTTCACTTACAAAAGAAGCACTTTTTTATATTGTTTATTATATTAGAATTAATAGATATTATCTTGTTACCAAGTTTTTTATATTAATAGATGTTATTTTTTCAAGGCGTTGAGGCAATTTAATCGCAAAAGCTTTGGATAG
This sequence comes from Carya illinoinensis, assembly GCF_018687715.1. Classification (NCBI taxonomy): domain Eukaryota; kingdom Viridiplantae; phylum Streptophyta; class Magnoliopsida; order Fagales; family Juglandaceae; genus Carya; species Carya illinoinensis. The sequence goes on along the minus strand of NC_056756.1, from coordinate 22,871,923 downwards.
CGGAACGAAAGGCGATATCTTTATATATTTCAATCAACTCAACTATGCATTGCAAGGTTAGTAGTTACTTACGATTTATTAACTTTTTTCTATTTTGCTACACATATTTTGGTACTCTCATCTAATTCAATTCTTAAGTTTCATACTAACGATATTTTAAAATGAATGAAACGAATGTCATTTACAACAGAAAGACGATTGCAGCGGAATGAATGACTCATCCAAGGTTAGTAAATTAATCACTCTCTTAAACTTTTGTATTCCATAAACGATACACACACAAATACATAAACACAAACATACACATATACATAGAAACACGCGCGCACACACACACTTACATGCATACATACATACATACAACATATATACATACATATGTACATACATACTGTGATACCCCGTTTTTACGTGTATTTTCTCTGAAGGGTTGTTTTTAATTTGAATAATATATTGGTTTATTTATTTTAAATTAATGTGTTTAATTTATTTTAGTCGTTTTACGGTTTTTAATATCGTTTTCGGCGGATCGGTTTTTGGTCTCCGGAGTGAGGATTGGACCTCATTTCTTTTCTTTCCTCTTTTTCTTTTTCCCTTTTTCCTTTTCTTTTTCCTTCTTTTTCTTTCTTTTTCTTTCTTTTCTTCTTCTTTCTTCTCCTTTCTCTCCCACGTACGCCCAGCTGCCCCTTTTTCTCATTCCCGTTGCCGCCACTTTGACCGGCCAGTTCTCCGCCGTCCGGCCACCGTTTGATGCGCCGTCACCACCATTCTCTTCCCCTTCCACCAGAGATCATCCCCACCAATTTTCAGAGCCATCGGACCAGCCGTTAGCTTTTGAGAGCCGCCGGAAGTCGCTGCACCTTCTCTGTTTTTGCCCCTGTCGCCGGTTGCTTTCGCAGCCCAGAACCGCCGCTCGCCAGCGGCGTGGCCGACACCACCCACCCAGTTTTCTTCCCCTCTCACCGGTGAACATCCCCACCAAGTTTCACCTCCATCCGAGCCACCGTTAGCCGCCACGAACTCCTCCAAGCCATACGGTTTTTCACTGTTTCTGGCGCCGTCGCACCACCTCCGGCCACCATCTTTTCACAGCTTCTTCCCCTACCTCTTGCCGACCCAAACCACCCATTTTCGGCCTCGATCCGTTGCCGGAGCAGCTCCCACGAGCTCAACTCCGTTCAGCCCTTTTTTGGCCTTCGACCGCCATTTCCACCACCACCCACGGCCAAAACTCATTTCCCTTAGCTTCATAAATATCTCAAGGCCATTCCCTATCAATCCCGACCCTTGGTTTGTCCCCGTTCAAAAATGGGTAATTTATTACCCACGACAACAGTGTAAATTACACTGTTACGTTGCTTTTTCTCCGCCGTTTGTAACGCCAGGTGTTTTCACCACCCACGCCAATGGGTTTGAAGGGGTTCATTTGTTAGGTGTAGACCGATGGGTTTGAAGAGGAAACTCTTCATCTATTAGGTGTAGACCGATGGGTTTGAAGAGAAAACTCTTCATCTAATAGGTGTAGACTGATGGGTTTGAAGAGGAAACTCTTCATCTATTAGGTGTAGACCGATGGGTTTGAAGAGGAAACTCTTCATCTATTAGGTGTAGACCGATGGGTTTGAAGAGAAAACTCTTCATCTAATAGGTGTAGACCGATGGGTTTGAAGAGAAAACTCTTCATCTAATAGGTGTAGACCGATGGGTTTGAAGAGGAAACTCTTCATCTATTAGGTGTAGACTGATGGGTTTGAAGAGAAAATTCTTCATCTATTAGGTGTAGACCGATGGGTTTGAAGAGAAAACTCATCATCTATTACGTGTAGACCGATGGGTTTGAAGAGAAAACTCTTTATCTATTAGGCCTTAAAAGTCATATACTTAATTTATTTTAACAACCCACATAAAAAATAAAAAATAAAAACACACCCATCTAAAATGAAATAATAAAAATCTTTACATGAACATATTTAACTTAAGAAATAAAATAAAATGACGTAAAGACTCACGTAGTTAGACTAGGGTATTATAGGTGTGCCCTCGGTGGCCCGTGAAAATCCGGAGGACATGGGTGCCATCCACTCCCGGTTGTACTCATAACCGCATCAGGTCTCCAAGGTGAACAGCCTCTGGTCAATAGAACAATGTAGGCAAGGGAAGTCGGCAGAAAGGATCTGTAACCTCGGGAAAAGGATTGGCTCTGAGGTCTGGGCACGGGGGTCCCAGTCCCGAACCCGTAGGCTGTCGGTGGACTGCTCGAGCTGCTCCCACGGCGAGAGAGGGTCGCCGTGTGCCGGCCGGGGGACGGACTGGGAACGATCGCTTCAGCAGCCTTCCCCGGGCGTTGAACAGTCGACTCAGAACTGCTCGTCCCTTCTGCCTGCGATGCGCTCTTGGCCTTAACTGGCCGAGTCGTGCCTTCGGTACTGTTACTTTGAAGAAATTAGAGTGCTCAAAGCAAGCCTACGCTCTGTATACATTAGCATGGGATAACATCATAGGATTTCGGTCCTATTGTGTTGGCCCTTGGGATCGGAGTAATGATTAACAGGAATAGTCGGGGGCATTCGTATTTCATAGTCAGAGGTGAAATTCTTGGATTTATGAAAGATGAACAACTGCGATAGCATTTGCCAAGGATGTTTTCATTAATCAAGAACGAAAGTTGGGGGCTCGAAGACGATCAGATACCGTTCTAGTCTCAACCATAAACGATGCCGACCAGGGATTTGCGGATGTTGCTTTAAGGACTCCGCCAGCACCTTATGAGAAATCAAAATCTTTGGGTTCCGGGGGGAGTATGGTCGCAAGGCTGAAACTTAAAGGAATTGACGGAAGGGCACCACCAGGAGTGGAGCCTGCAGCTTAATTTGACTCAACACGAGAAAACTTACCAGGTCCAGACATAGTAAGGATTTTCAAACTGAGAGCTATTTCTTGATTCTATGGGTGGTGGTGCATGGCCATTCTAAGTTGGTGGAGCGATTTGTCTGGTTAATTCCTTTAACGAACGAGACCTCAACCTGCTAACAAGCTATGCGGAGGTGACCTTCCGCGGCCAGCTTCTTAGAGGGACTATGGCCGCTTAGGCCAAGGAAGTTTGAGGCAATAACAGTTCTGTGATGCCCTTAGATGTTCTGGGCCGTACGCGCACTACACTAATGTATTCAACGCGTTTATAGCCTTGGATGACAGGCCCGGGTAATTTTTGAAATTTCATCATGATGGGGATAGATCATTGCAATTGTTGGTCTTGAACGAGGAATTCCTAGTAAGCGCGACTCATCAGCGCTCGCGTTGACTACGTCCCTGCCCTTTGTACACACCGCCCGTCACTCCTACCGATTGAATGGTCCGGTGAAGTGTTTGGATCGCGGCGATGTGGGCGATTCTGTTAGGAGCCTCGGTCTAGCTCCTAAGCATTTGGGGTCCTCAAGCTTGCCTTGGAAATTGTCTTGACCGAAGATGCCACTCTCTTGCTTGGTTTTGCTCCTTGGCCGGCAATGGAGGCTTCCTAAGGCTTAGAAGGTAATGTGTTTGGGGAGGAAGAAGAGATATTCGAAATATGAGGGTGACTAATATGGTGATGCATGCAATGCAAAATGGTGTAGTTGAGGCTCGGCTTGTGTTACTTTGGGAAGAAGCTGGCCGAATGAAGGGACAAGGCAAGTGGGTGTGTGGCCTTGGCGTGTAGGGTTGGTATTGCCCGAAATGGCAAGGGACAAACTGCACCTTGGAAAGGTGGTTTGTCCACCACCCACTTTAGGTGTGGCGGCTAGGGTTGGTTTTCTAGGATTCCCGAAATGGGAAGGGAGGTAGGGTTCTTTTGGGAAGGCTAGATGCAGGCGGTTTAAAGGGGATGATGGCTATGGTCGGTTGATGGTGATAAACTATCAAGCTCAAATCGATCAAGGGTTGTGGGTGAAGTGAAATCTGGCCGTGTAGGTGATGAGGGTGGTGAGATGGGTTGTGTTGGGATTGGTGAGCTTGCTAAGCTTGTAGCAATGCTAGAACCGATAGTTAATGGTTGAAGATGCTAGACAATACCATGCAACACAAATGGATAACAATGGAGGAATGCCACGGAATTGATATTGCTCAAGCACATAAATCAATGCAATACAACAATAAAATGATAGAAATGAACCTTCTCTATTCACGAATTGCAGGAGAAGTTTCTCTCAAAGGGATTCACGAATTTCACCCTTAGAGCCCAAGTGTAAACACCGAAAGCCTCAAGAACATAAGTGTTCGGAAATAATCAAAATGTCCAAAAGTTCCTATTACAATGCATAAAGGTAAAATATATAGTAAAACCCTAGGGAGCCTTCAATGGTGAGGATAAGTCCACGTGGCCCTTGAGATGTCTTGGTCCGTGGAGATAGGGCTGGTTGGGTTGGTGCTCACTTGGTCGAGCATGGCTGCTAGGTGGCTGGTGGTCGCTGCGCATGGCTTGTGCGTGGGTGTGCACCAGGCTGGGTCTGGACAGGCAGGCTGGTCGTGCAGCTGCCTGACTTGGTCTGGCGTGCATGCTGGCCCACCAGCTCGCTGGCATGTGCATGCTGATGGTTTGGTCCCCACGGTTGGTGGTCTGGCCGTGCAGCGTGCATGGCTTGCATGGCTGGCGTGGCTTGCATGGCTGGACGTGGGCATAGATTGCCTGCTGGGTGCTCGGGCTGGTCGCACGCTTGGCTTGCCTGTGCTGCCTGCTGGCCGCTTGCAAGGCCTGGCCCTTGGCCTGGCTGTGCGTGTTGGCTGGCCATGGGTTTGGCCAGTGTGCGCGCCTGGCTTGCCTGCAGGGCCGTGCGCCTGGTCTGGCTGTGCGTGCTGGCTGGCCATGGGTTTGGCTAGTGTGCGCGCATGGCTTGCCTGCAGGGCCGTGCGCATGGTCTGGCTGCGCGTGCTGGGCAGGCCCGCGGGGGCTTGTTGCTTGGGCCATGGCCCGGCCTAGGCTTGCTCGGGGGGTTGTTGCAAGGTGTGTGGACACCAAGGCCAGCACGTAAGCCACTTGGCCGTGGCCTTCCTTACGTGGGTTCTTGACATTCCCCCCTCCTTCAACCTTGCCCTCAAGGATGAATTGAGGAAACCTTGATTCCACGTCTTCATAATCTTCCCATGTAGCTTCCTCCCTTGGCACTCCTCCCCAACGGATCAACACTTGCCAAACTTTCCTTCTTTTCCTCCCCCTTGTGACCACCCTATATTCAAGTGCTTCCCTAGGTTGTAGGAGCATCCGCCCTTCGTCATCAAACTTGGGCAGTTCCTCCACTATGAGCCTTGGGTCACCTACTCTCTTCTTTAGCACGGTTATGTGGAAGACCGGGTGTAGTTTGGAGGTTGGTGGTAGTTCCAACCTATAGGCCACATCACTTAGTTTCTCCAACACCTTAAAAGGGCCATGGTACCTTTTTGACAGCTTCAAATTAAGCTTCTTTCTCAATGTCATCTGCCCATGGGGTTGTAGTTTAAGGTACACATAATCCCCTACTTCAAAGGAGATCCCACGCCTCCCTTGGTCATAGTACCTCTTCATCCTCTCTTGAGCCCTTTTTAACTCCTTCTTTACCTTGACTAGGATCTCATCTCTAGCAAGGAGCTCCTTCTCTACCTCTTCATTCTTGGCCGTTCCCCTCTCATAGCTTACCAATGCGGGTGGTGATCTTCCATACACAACCTCAAACGGACTCCTTTGGATGGAAGAGTGATACGCCGTGTTGTACCAATACTCCGCCAAGTTAAATAATCTCCCCACCTCCGTTGCTCTTCATGGCAAAAACACCTCAAGTATTGTTCAAGGGTTCTATTTACCACCTTCGTTTGCCCATCGGTTTGAGGGTGGTATGAGGAGCTTGCCTTTAGCTTGCTACCTTGGAGCTCGAATAATTCCTTCCAAAAGGTGCTCATGAACACCCTATCATGGTCTGTCACTATGCTTTTGGGGAACCCATGGATCCGTACTACATTGTCCACAAAGGCCTTGGCCACACTCTTGGCCGTGTAGGGGTGGATGAGTGGAATGAAATGGGCATATTTGCTTAGCCTATCCACCACCACTAGTATCACTTCATGACCCCCACTAATGGGCAGCCCCTCCACAAAGTCCATTGACAATTCCTCCCAAATCATGTTCGGAATTGGCAAGGGTTGCAATAATCCGGATGGGGGCCGTGTATCATATTTGACCTTTTGACATGTGTCACATTCCGCCACCAACTTTTTCACCGCCTTTTTAATCCCTTCCCAATAGAAGAAGTGCTTCACTCTCATATAGGTCCTTAACCACCCGGAATGACCACCCTCCTTGCTATTGTGAAAGTGGTCTAGGATCTCCCTTCTCAAACTCGGCACATTGGGCACATAAATGTAATCTTTGTAGTGAATGAGGCCATCTTTGAACTTGTAGTTGGCTACACCCCCTCCTTGAGCTTCTAATAGCTCCACAATTTCTAGGGCTCTAGCATCCAAGCTTGTTGCCTCTCGGATTTTGTCCCATATATGCCACTCGGCTCCACTCAAGGCCATCAAGGATACTTCCTCTTCTTCATGCACAAGCCACAAAACTACACTTCCTTCCTTTCGGCTAAGAGCATCCGCAACCTTGTTCTCCTTCCCGGTTTGATACACTATCTCATACTCAAAACCCAAAAGTTTCACAAGAAACTTTTGTTGCTCCGGGGTTACAATTTTTTGTTGCAACATGTGCCGTAGTGCTTGTTGATCCGTGATGATAGTGAACTTCCTCCCCAACAAGTAGGGCCTCCATACTTTCACGGCATGTACCACTGCAAGCATTTCCCTTGCATAGGTGCTCCAAGCCTTCTTCATGGGACCGAGTGCTTTGGAGATGAAAGCTATCGGTCTCTTGTCTTGCACTAATACTGCTCCTATCCCTTCTCCACTAGCATCGGTGTAAACCTCAAAAGGTTTCTCAAAATTAGGTAGTGCTAGCACGGGAGTGGTGGTCTAGCCCTCTTCAACTCCTCAAAGGCCTCCCTTGCCTCTTGGGTCCATGAGAAGTTGTCCTTCTTCAACAAGGATGTAAGTGGCTTAGCAATAAGCCCATAGTTCTTCACAAACCGCCTATAATAGCCGGTCAATCCCAAGAAACCCCTTAAGGCCGAAATGTCATGGGGTAATGGCCAATCAACCATGGCCTCAATCTTCCTTTGATCCACCTTCACCCCCTCTCCCGAGATGAAGTGACCAAGATACTCAAGTTCTTTCTCCATAAAGGCACATTTAAAAGCCTTTATGAAGAAGTGGTGCTCTTCCAAAATCCCCATCACAACTCTTAAGTGGTTCTTGTGCTCCTCAATGGTCTTGGAGTAAACCAAGATGTCATCAAAAAAGACCAACACACACCTCCTCAATAATGACTTGAAAATGGTGTTCATGGCAGCTTGGAAAGTGGAAGGGGCATTGCATAATCCAAACGGCATGACAAGGTACTCAAAGTGACCGGAGTGTGTCCTAAAAGCCGTCTTATGCACGTCTTCATCCCTCATTCGTATTTGATGGTAGCCCGCTCTTAAATCCAATTTGGAAAAGACCCTTGCACCATGGAGTTCATCAAGCATCTCATCCACGGTTGGGATAGGAAACCTATCCTTCACCGTGGCTTCATTCAAGGCTCTATAATCGGTGCAAAATCGCCACGTTCCATCCTTCTTCCTCACTAGTAGCACGGGTGAGGAGAAAGGACTATTGCTAGGTCTTATCAGCCCCCCTTTTAGCATCTCCTCAACTTGCCTTTCAATTTCCTCCTTTTGGAAGTGGGCATACCGGTAGGGAGGGACATTGACCGGTTTGCTTTCATCCACTAAGATAAGGCGATGATCAAATGGCCTAGAAGGTGGTAAGGCCTTTGGTACTTCAAGGACCTTCCAATGGTCTCTCAAGACCTCTTGTACCTCCACGGGCAGCAATGTCAAGTCTTCCCCCTTGCCCTTATCTTCACCCTTTCCTACTTCCAAGGGTGCTTCTTGAGTGGCTAGGATGACGGCAAAGCAACTTGCCCCACCCTTACACAGCTTCTCAAAGGTGATGGCCTCACAAGACTTCACGTCCTTGGATGTCGTGGCTCTCCACAACCTCTTCTTGGCCCCAAGCCGAAATTCCATAGTCATTTTGTCATAGTCATGAACTACCTTGCCAACTCCCTTGAGCCATGCATTACCCAAGACAACATCAAGGCCCACTAGTGACAATACATGCAAATCAGCCACGATTCTAACCCCTTGTACATTCATTTTCACCTCCCTCACAAGCCCTTCGCACCTTAATTTATCCCCATTGGCTACCTTAACTTCAAAAGGCTCGATGGTGCTTGGTTTCAACCCAACCTTAGTGACTATGTTGGCATTGATGAAGTTGTGGGTGGACCCACTATCCACCAACAAGGTGATCTCAAATTTCCCTATCCATGCCATGACCCTCATGGAAGTGGGTTTTTGTACCCCGGACATGGCATTAAGGGACAACTCGGCATCCCCTTCCTCCTCACTAGGCTCGACCTCCTCGGGTTCGGACTCATGACTTGAGGACTCCTCATGCTCCTCCTCCTCAATCATGACATAAACCTTTCCAGACTTGCAAGAGTGTTCCTTGCTCCATTTGTCTCCACATTTGAAGCATAGACCCCTTTTGATCCTCTCTTGCACTTCCTCCCTAGAGAGCCTCTTCACCTCATAAGGCTTCGGTTTAGAGACCTCCCCGTCCACCCTATTCTTCCAAGGTGGCTTGGTTTGTAAAGTCCTTGAGGCTTTACTCCCCATGTCCTTGGAGAACCTCCTCTCCATGTTACTACTCTCTTCAAGGATCTCGGTCATCCTCATTACTTCTTGAATCCGAGTGGGTTGCTTCAACTTGATCTCCTTGGCTATCCAAGGCTTCAAGCCATCGATAAATGTCCCCACTAGTGCTTCTTCGGACCATCCCCTCACAAGGGTTTGTAATTGCCGAAACTCCTCTATATAGAGATGTACCTTCCCTTCTTGCTTCAGCTTGGCCAATTGCCCATGATGGTTAATGGTTGGTGAAGGGCCGAATTGTAGCATGATTTCCTTCTCAAAAGCAGTCCATCCTAACCGCCTCTCATCCTTCTCATATTGGTCACGGATTCACCGCCACCACTTGCTTGCCTTACCCTCAAGGTAAAAAGCATGCAATGGACACCCTTTCTTGTCGGGGCACCTCGTATGATCGAAAGTAATGGTCGGCTTTGTCTAGCCATTCATAAGGATCCCCACCATCGAACTTGGAAAATTCTACTCTAGGCCTTCTTGGTCCCCGGTCATGAGCCCGGTTTCCACGCCTATTCTCATGGTGGTCTTCATCATATCTTCTATCATACCTCCTTCTTTCCCCTCTGCTGTGATGGAACCTTCTACCCCAATAGTCCGCATGACCATTGGACCTCTCTTCCTCCCTTTCTAACTCGGCTTCATCATTTTCTTCTTGCCGTGGCCCCTCACGTCTTCCATAGTGGTGCCTCTCCCTTACACTCGGACTTCTATGGTAGTTGCCATCCTCTTGATCCCATCTCTCTATAGCAATTTGGCCAGCTTCTATCCGGCCCATTCTTCTTCCTACTGCCCTTGGTTGTGCATGCATGGAGCCCAATTCACTAGTTTTGGCCTCCTCTACAACAAACTCATGCCTATGTTCATTAGTCAATGAAGCTTGTTCTCAGACATGCTCATTTGCCATCCTTCTCTCGAGCCTCTCAATGCTCGCATTAGTTTCCCTTCTTATGGCCTCCATAGTCCTTCGGTTCTCCTCACTATCCCTTGCGGTGGCATTCAATGCCATTCTCACTTCGGCTAAAGTGGTAGTAACATCTTCCAACACATTGCTCAGCCGTGAGGTTTGTCCCTCTAGTGCCTCGAGGTGCTCCCGGTTGGAGCCCATATGCCCCTCGGTCTCTTGTGTCGTTGGGTTCATGGTCTCTTACTCGGGCCTTTGGCTTCTACTTGGATGCTTGCAACTGAATCCGGGCAGCTTGTACTCACTGCTGGCAGCTTGCAAACCGAGACTACACTGACTTGCAAACTGAGTTCTTCACTACTCTTGACCTCGGTGTATCACTTGAACAGCCCTTGTGAGCCGAGGCTTCAACTCAGGAACCTTGAGCAGCAGCTTGGTGCTTTGGAGGCTTGACCACGGTCCAAGTCCAACCTTGGGTTTTCCACTACAAGTGGTCAACCCCTCTTGCCACTCTTCCAACCTTGGATCCCCCACCTTCAAGGGTGGTCGATCCCCTCAAGGACTCTACTCCTTCCTCTACCTCAACCCCCAAACTTTAGTTTTTCCAACAACAATAACAATAAAAACAGAAAAATGGGATTCCAAAGGAATTCCCCCCAATCCAATCACAAAGATAGGGTTATCACGTCGTTTACCTCTAGGAGAAGTGAGTACTTCTCTAAACCACCAAGCAAGAAGC
>NC_056756.1:22801479-22853979 GCF_018687715.1 Carya illinoinensis | reverse complement strand
AAATATAATGGACAACAAAAATCTCCAGAGAAAACTGAAGCGAACGGTGGCCATGGAAGTGATTCTCTCCTCTCTTCAGATCTGCCTCTTGTGCCTCTTCCTCCCCTCCATTTCGTGCTAATGATATGCTTATATAGGGTAAGAAAGAAACCCTAATGTCCTCTTGATTTCCGCATAAAAAAATGGCCTAAATTTTAGGACTTATCTTGGCAGCCATGTACACAGCCTTCAGGAGTTCGAATTTGGAAATCCTTATTAGAGACAAAGTTATAGCCCTTTAAGATAGCTTTCCAATGCATCAAGAATCGGATCAATCCGATATATGAGTAAAAGGATACAGTCAAAACACTAAAGTATGTCCAGACTGTCTCCTAGCAAAATTCGGACTTGGACTTCTTGTGGTTTCATTTTGTGATTTTTTTTTCTTTTTCTTTTCTTCCAAATTGCTCTCAAACCCCATGAATGTCCTCCTTTGAATTTGACTGGGCTTGACTTGCTCTTTTATAAACTCTGAAATTAGACATAAAAAAACTGCTTAGGAGTATCCCAGCGTAAATAGAAATTCAATTTAAGAATACACATTAATTCCTATAATTTCTATTCACATTTTAGCATTTTATTGCAATAATAGGGTATATAGAGTGCACTTTCGCACACTCATCACAGTATGATAGAAAGGTGATCTGTAATGGGGTCAAAACATATAGAATTTTGTAAATGATGGAAAAACAATCAAACTTACTCCTTTAACCATAAAATGGGTCTCTGAAGACTAACTGAAACTGAAAAGTAAGGTTAATAAAAAGAAGTAAGTATCATGTTTATGTTGTTTTCAAACATGAAATACGAGAAACTTTAATTAAGGATTCTAAAAGTTAGAAACTTTATCACTAACAATTAGAAGTATGAAAAAGCTAACTTAGAGTAAAATTATCATTTTACTCTCTACATGTGAGAAAATGATCATTTTACTCATAATTTAAAGATTTCACATCGTAACTCCAAAAATTATCAAAATTTACATTCCTCACATAGATTTCTTCCTAAACTCAAATATCAACTTAGAAAAATTTTAAACCAAACACAACTATGAAAAACACGAAATTTCAAATGCCAGATCTCTTAATTTTTGTTGCAATTTATTTCAACTTCAAAACTCAAGATCAAACCGAAATTTTGCAACAAAAATCCTCCTATCATAAGTTTAAAAACATACTTTAAACATCCAATAAAAATATACTTCTCATCAACACAAAACTTTTTAGTAAAAAGATCCAAACTTTTTAACAAAGAATACAAGCCCTTGAATCTCAAGGTTTAACCTATTTAAAAACATCACCAAGAACTCCAAAATTCCAAATCTTTCTTATTACATGTTCATAATACGAATTAAGAACAAGCAAGTTTTGAATCATGATTATGCCCAAAGAATAACGCGGTAGTTGTAGGACAACTTTGGGGTGTCGATTCCACAAGGAGACAAATTAAAAGAATAGTAGAAGAAACAGAGAAACTAAAGAAAAATATTAAATAATTAATAGTGAGCAAAGATTAATTTTAAATGTAAATTAAAATGAAGCAAAGTGATTAACGGAAAAAGTACTCAAAATTTGACGAACAGTAGAGTGTCGGGAATCCCTTGCACAAATCTGGTATTTTAATTATTCTTAATTCATTAGATAGCTCAATTTCCTCAATTTAGGAAATTCCCAATCGAAAGGTATAGATTTATAAACCAAAATTAAATCAAATGTAATCCTTTGAAAAAAAACATTCACCACTTTTAAAATATGTTAATTACTACCCCTATTGAGAAAATACAATGACGACAATATACTCAAGGAGCGATATTGTAGCAAAAAACTAAATCAATATAGATAAATAATTGATCCAAACATAATCAAAGAACTAATCCATTCAATAGAGAAAGCATGACTCAATCCAGAAACAGAATAAATTCTATGATTATTTGGAGAATAAAAGATCAACGATGAATTGAGAATGATAAAACAAAAGAGTTTTAGCAATTGAAAATCGAGGCGAGAAACATCCATAGCCTAAGAAGACATAGGCATGGTGGTCTCGCCGTGGGGTGAGAGGCTGGCTACCCTGTTTTGCGCAAGGTTGATGGCGATGGACTAAGGCGAGGCGGGACTGCTAGTTGATGAGAGGTGTGTTGCTCTGTTTTGAAAGAACAGAGAGTTGGTGGTATGAGCAGCGACTCTAGGTCACGTCAGGAAGGCTTCGTGGTGCTCTCTGTGCTTCGTGGTGGTCGGCACAGCAGCTCATGTACTACACAATAGTAGAAAAGAAAGGAAGAGGGCTCCGTTGTGATCCTTCAACTTGGCTTTAATGTATAATGTTGTGTTTGGAGCCGTGAGCTTGGAGGAGAACTCTGCACTTGGTGGTCTCCGCACCTGCTTGGAGGGAGAACGTGGCACGGAGAGGGAGCAGTTGGAATAAGCGATGAAACCCTAAGTGGCTCTCCCAATAGGCCGGGCTTTTGTTTGGGCTGGGCTGGGCTTCAGGCCATGTATTTTAGTTTTCTCAGTGTATCACGTGTTTTTGAATGTTTTTCTTGTATTTTCGGTTATTTAGTTTGTTTTAGGTAGTAGTTGGAAACAGTCTTTAGCACCGAGAGTCCGTAGAGTTTTGTACTCCACACCATGGGAGGAGGAGTTGTGTGGACTGTCTTAAGACAGAGTTAAGTCTCTCAGACGGTTAGTTTGGAGGCCTGTCTCTCAGACAGTTAGTCTAAAGTAGGCCTATTCATCCGGGTTCCGACCCGGGAATCCGGGTAGACCCAAACCGTAATCCGGATTTCAAATCCGGGCCGAAACCCGGACCGGGTTAATCCGGATCAGAAACGGGCCGGAACCTGGATGAATCCCAGGTTTTTCAAAACCCGGATTCCGGGTTCCGGATTGAACCCCGGTTTTTTTTTTTTTAAACCCATATAAAAGCCTAAATGCATCCAATATTTTCACATATAGCTCTGATTTTTTTTTTATAAAAAACAAAAGAAAAAATTTGATTGTGCACTTTAGAAGTTGAAAAATATCAACTCCTATATCAAAGTTCAATAAAAATGCATGTAAAACTACAAAATATTTCAATATTCATCTATGCAAGTATGCATGCATTATAATACAATCCACTATATTATATATTTGTTATTTATACATTACATTACAAAATACCAAATTACAATATATAAATTACAAAATTAGTAATTTAATTTCCACACCAAATAGCAACTTTAAAGTGATTGGTCTGAAAGTGATCCTGCAAAAAAATAAAATAGAATGAAAATGACATAAATCTAAAAAGCAACACATCCTACAAAATGGCATAATTGTATCTGGATTCACAAAAAAATCATATAATTGTTTGGATATCGTTCCATCAATATTACCTTGGAAGCCAAAGCAATGTGAGGTAATTCCTACAAAAATAGACTTCATATTGTTAGCGAGGTGCAGATAAATCTAACAGAACAAAACAATAGCAGCAATGAAAGTGCCAAAACGTTTGGACTTTGTGATATTCGACAACACATCATAGCACAGATGAAAAAGATAAATAGGCTTCATTTCTCCAATGAAGGAAGCGTGACATCTACGCATTTAACGAACAAAAGGTAAAACGGCCTCTAAACAGCAAGAAAATGTGACAATTGGAAGGTAAAACGGCCTCTAAACAGCACTAGTCTCCCCATGGTGGTCTTAAGAGACAAGCTCCTCACCTGATTTCAAAATTGGTTAAAAAAAGAAAAGGTCAAAAGACAATCAGGCTTGCAAACCAAAAGGGGGAAAAAATCCACAGGAAAGAAAAAAGAAGGAAAAACAAACAAAAGCTCTACCAAAACAAAAACCCAATGATTTTAGGGCAATTCTGGTGTTAATGTAACGAGTAATTGTTCATAATCTATGTTGTTTTTAAAAATTAATAGATTGGGTGGAGGCTTAATTGAGATCAGGTTCTAGTTGGTACTAGCTATTTAAGGCATTATTAGAGTTACCATTCTTGGATATGCTAATCAATGAACCTCAAGTAGGTTATTATCTAATAGAAGAGGCTAAGTTCTCGAATTTGTAAGCCCGTCAAATTCATGCTTGTCAATACTCTGAAACAAGGAGCAGTCACATTAATATAGAAGAATCAATGTTAACAACCTTCTAAGTGCATTAAAGGGTGAAGCATACATGGAGGTCACACGTGAATTGGTGCATACATAGAAGTCTCTAAAACCTTATTCACTACCAATCACAACAAACAAAATAATAACAAAGAATCTAAGCTAAACAATAATGTTAAAACTTTTTAGCAATAATGTCCAACCTTTTAGAAATTGTTATATTAGTAAGTACTGGGTACTAGTACTTTTAGGGCTTTGAATGGAAGATCAAACACATATATACGTACGCCATGAAAATATATTAATTATAAATGAAATTTAGACCTGATCATGAAAATCTAATAATTTAATAATTAATACCCATGCACTTATTTTAATATTGGTCAAGTTAATTACCCGATAATCAATGCGTGCAATATAGATCTCTGAAGTTTCACATGATCATAATTTTAATTTTGTTGGATGATAAAATTCTATATATTAACAAAAACACAAGTTTAAAAGCAAAGAGAGCAGATTTAGCAACCATTTCAAAGCATAAAAATATTAAACATATATGACACTTAAATATACGGTTAAGGGTTTCAACTGAAGTAGACCCTTTACCCATAAAAATATTCCTCAAACAAATCCAAAATCAACAAAGAGAGAAAAAAAAAACAAAGAGAATAATAAGACATACCCGTGGATGAAAATGAAGGCACGATGATAAAAATGACTCTTTGATCGGCAGAGGAGGCTAGGGTTTCGGCATGAGATAGAAAGTGAGAGAAGAGAGAGTGAGACGAGGAGGAAGACAGAGACGACGACACGAGGATGAAAAGGCACCAAGTTGAAGACGACACTTTGATCGGTAGAGTCAGCTAGGTTTCAGCGAGAGCGTGAGAGAGATGAAGCGAAAGGGGGCGGAAGGCTGAAGACGATGAAAACCTAATGACAATGAGTGAGTTTGGTTTTTATATAAACCGGGTACCGGATTTTAAATGCGGTACCCGAATTAGACAACCTGTATCCGGACCAGATAGATCCGGAGTTTATAATACGGATTTCGGCCCGGATTTAATCCAAGCTGAAACCCGGAACCGGAATCCGGTTATCTGGGTTCCGGACCTTAAATCCAGCCAGGTTGAACAGTCCTAGTCTGAAGGCATTGGACAAGACCTTGTCAGCTGCAAAGAAATTTGTGGGCTGGAGAGCAAGAAAAGGTTAGAATTTGATCTGTATTTTACAGATCAAAAGTTGTAATCGTCCGCTTCATTAATATATGAAACAATGTTTCACTTTTCAAAAAAAAAAATAAATAAATAAGGCTTGTTTGGATAAATTCTGAATTGATCTAGGTGCTATAAAGCATGTTAAAAGTGGGATTCAGCAACTTTAGACCAACTAAACCTACTCTTATAGCCAATAGTTTCCTTTTCCTATTTTTTTTTTTTTAATTTTCATGGTGTCACAAATACTACAATACATTAAAAAAAAAAACAAGACTTTCGCAATAGCGAGTAAAGCAGTAAAGCACTCAATGGCAAGAAAACACATACATAAACCTCTGGTGGCAACAGCCTAAGCACCTGCCAAAACAAATAGCCATTCTATATTAATAATTGGGAGATCAATCACGATTTTCAATACAAGAAAACTAAGCTGCAAATGTGTTCGAGAACAAAACCCAATTCCATTTCAGCTTCGTACAACCAAACCTCAGCCAAAAAACATCAAAACATTTTCGAGAAAAGAGAAAAATAAGAAAATAGAAAAAAAAAAGAACCAAAAAAAAATTAGAGCAGCATGGTTATTTGCCACTATTTTAATCACCAAAAAAAGCATTTGCGGCTAAAAATATATTTATTATCCCAAATATTTACTTGGGTCTGTTCAAATCGCGGCAAATTAACTTCTCTGATGAAAAAAAAAATGCTAGTGATTTGTAGCCGCAGGGAATAGTTTTTTACGAAAAAAAAAAATACTAGCAAAATAGTATCACAGGCTCTCACAAACCTTATAACTAAAAGGGTTTTGCTACATACAGTCGGGAAATGCAGTCGGCGTGCAGTCGGCTGTACGTAATGAATAAAAAAAAATTATAAAAAAATTATTTTATATTCAGGGGGACCTACATGAATAAAAAAAAGTTATAAAAATAATTTTTTTTTTCATGTAGGTCTCGTATTAATTCATTTTTTTCTCCACGACTACATGCTGACTGTATTTTCCGACTGCAAAAAGTATTTCTCTAACTAAAATACATAAAGAATGTAAAACAATATATTAAAATATATATATATATATATATTGAAATACAAATAACAAATTTCTAAGTAGTTTGAAAAGAAAGAAAAACATAATAAGCACATATTAAAACATGGAAAAAGCAGGGGAAGTGTGCTCCAGTTGTTATTTGATCATTTTAAAGTTTAACTTGCTAAACAAAACTTATTTGTTCTCTGAAAAGCCAAATGCAACATTACTAACCGTATAAACGATCATATTCAAGAGTAAAACATGAATTATAAATGTGGGAGATTCCAACAAGCTCTCACATAATGAAAACGATGTAAATGTGGGAAACTCCAGCAAATTTAGGTTCTCTCTCTCATCTCCTTTAGATTAAAAGCAGGCAGGCAGTGGGCCTTACCTACCATTCAGCCCTCTCTAAAGAGAATGCTAGTCATGCAAAAATGGAACAGCACAGAAAGCCTGAATTGCTAAGTTGGCACATTTGGTTCTGGAGGTGAAGTCGCCATTCTCTCTGTCATTTTTCATCCAAAACTAAGCCACCCTCCTCAACACAGCAAGAGCTAGCAGAAGCTCCCCAATATCCTCTCCCTCCCTCTTCCAGCATATTATTATCTACTATATATTTTTATGAGTTTTATACACAGCTTGTACAAGCAAGAAAAGTTTCATGCCCATAACTGACACTGGTGTTCCAGCAGGTTTGGAACTAAGATTAAAACTGAAATATGAAGAAGTTAGCTATAAGTTTCTAACTTACCACACTGAATCTGTTAGGGACTGCCTTCTGAGCCTCCTCAACTAATCTATCTGAGTACACATGTATGCCTCACACTGTATACAAGTACGGATATGTCTAAACTCTCTCTTAGGATTCTCTTTGCAAACAAATCACATTAGAAAGAAATCTTTCCAGGAAAACTCAGCATTTACAACTTGTCATTATGTATTATCTTCTTTCTAAGATAAGTATACGCAATCTGTGATGATCCGCTTTTGAGTGTATTTTCGCTGAAATAGTTGTCTTTATTTTAATTAATATTTTAGTTATTTATTTTAATTTATTTACGTTTTAAAATTATTATTTTTTATTTAATTGATGTTGTGTTTTATTTCTTTTAGTTGTTTTGTGGTTTTTAATATCTTCGCGGCGGTTTAGTGTTGTTTTTTCCGGACTGAGGATTAGACCTCGTCTTTTCCCTACATCTCTTTCCCTTTTTCCTTTTCTTTTTCCTTTTTCTCTTTTTCCTTCTTTCTTTTTCCTTTCTTTTTCTTTTTCTTTTTTCTTTCTTTTTCCCTCTCTCTCCCCGCGTCGACCCCCCCGGCCTCTCTCTCTCTCTCTCTTCTCTCTCCCTCACGCCGGAAGCCTCTCACCCCCGTTATACCGCCGTCCGGCCACCGTGCGGCTCACCGCCGGTACCGTTCGGTTCGTCTCCCTCCTGCGCACCTCCCCACCGAAACTCACCCCCAACCGGCCGGCCGTTTGGCCGGAAAATCCCTTTAAAGCCCGCACGGCTTTGGCTCCGATCCGCCGCCGTCGCTCCACCTCCGGCCACCATTTCTTCACCACTTCTTTACCGGTCCCTTGCCGTCCTAACCCACCTATTTCCGGCCTCCAACGACCACCGGAACAGCTCCTACGAGCTAGCTTTCCTTTTTGGGAAATCCGGCCTCCCACCGCCGTTTTCGCCGCCACCCACGGCCAACCACCACTTCCAATAGCTTCACAATCATCCCTAGACCATTCCCTATCAATCCCAAGCCCTAGTTTGTCCCCGTTCAAAAGTGGGTTTTTCACAACCCACGGCCACAGTGAATTTTCACTGTGACGTTGCTTTTTCGCCGCCGTTTGCAACGCCTCGTGTTTTCTAAAATTGCCATATAGCGCTGTAAGTATTTTCCAAACCCTATTTTCAGATTTAAATATATATTGCTCATTCAATTTATTTTATTTGCTGGTTGGTTGATTTTGGACTGAGTTCGAGGAGTTCGGGGGTCGGATGGATGGAGGACGGAGTTGCCTGTTTATTTGATTTATGCTGTTGGATTATTTTATTATGCATTGTTATGGCATTGCATGGTGCATGCACGTGTGTTTTTGTTTAAGTGTGAAAAGCTTGTTTATTGGCGTAAGTGGACTTACGGGTGCGTGTGTATCACGACCCCAAGCCGAGATGGGGTATTATCCCGGTGGAACTCCTCTGGTCACTCGGGAGCGGAATAAACTGAGTGATATCCCCTGGGTTGTCGCTAGACGACGGGAGCGGGGGCTAGGGGTTGCTTGGCTACGAACGCGCCGGGGCGCGGAACCGGGCATCGCTCTACGCACCGACTCCGTGGCCCTTCGCTGGTGAGGGCTAGAGGATGCTTGGCTACGAATGCGCGGGGCGCAGAACTGGGCATCGCTCGTTAGGTGTCACATGCGTGGTGGTACTCTGCGGTGTGGCACTGGAGCCAGGGTGTGCGGATGACCCCTAGGGGAGGTCATGGTACATACGGTTAATATGGATTCTGGTTTGAGTCGGATAAAGGCCAAATGTGACTTTTGGCGTGTTTTTCAGAAAGGATGTATTTTTGGGCCAAATGGGTTTTTGGCGTGTGTGGAAAAAATCGTGTTTTATGGGCTTTGTGCATTGGGCATGTTTCATGCATATTGTTTGAGTTCTATGTGTTTTTATCTGGTAGTGTTTGGGTTTTACTTACCAGCGGTACCATTTTTGGTTCCGTAGCTTTTGGTGCAGAGTTGGAGGACGAAGAGAAGAAGGCTGAGCCCGAGGATGCGGCTCCGCCGGGTTGCTGATGCTATGCTTTATATTTGGTTTAAAACTGTATTTGTGTTTTTGTAATATTTTATTTATGTATGTTTTAAACAGCTTGTATTATATTAAGAAAAATTCTGGTACTTAGTTATAACTTTCGTTATCCGCTGCGTGTTTCTTTATACACATTTTGCCTTGCACACACTTGGCACCCGTCGATAGGATGGTGACCCGGGTTGTCACCATCCGGACGTCTCGATTTCCCCGTGTTCGGGCGTGGGGATTTGGAGGCGTCACACAATCAGTTGTACAGATTACGGCATTAGAATTTCCTTTTTGAACTAGCATATCTTCCTTGGTTTTTAACAGAATTGGAAATTACATAATTATCAAAGACGTGGTGAAAACACAACTTAGAGTACTTCAAGAATAAGTACCAAACAACAACGATATTAAGAAAAATAACAGGACCAAGGAGAAAACGAAATACAGTTATAAACCCAGTGTCTATGAATAACTGAGCGGTAGAACTAAATTCTAATCTAGAAAACTTAACATCCATACCATCGAAAGAATTTTATCCTCCACTGCATTGAGCTTTCCAAGAGCAGATCTTATGCTTTTGGGGTGGGGCCAAGAATGAGAACTAGCCTGAAAATTAAAAATCAAAATAAAGTATGTTGAAAAAAACAAGATAGTTCAAAACCCAGAAAACCAACAGATCGGTATGGTTTCAACACAAAGAAACCACATTTATTGAAATCGATCTCAGGGGACTGGAAATATTACCGCAAGTGTGGGCTGATTTAAGTAGGAATGACGATGCGACAACGGTCCGAGTTGGGCTGTAATGGGGTTAGCCGAGAGAGAGAGAGAGAGAGAGAGAGAGAGAGAGAAAGAGAGAGAGAGAGAGAGAGAGAGAGAGAGAGAGAGAGAGAGAGAGAGAGAGAGGAAAAGCGGGACAGAGTGGAGTTCGAAGAGGGAAGAGAGAGGGCGTGGAAGAGAAAGAAAATGAATATGTGAGAATTTAAATAAGAAACTGTAGGGACTGAGCATTAACGGTTCATTACCGTTGGATGGAGAAGTGGAAAATCACAAACTCTACAAAAATTCAAATTCGAAATTCAAAGATATATTTATATAGACATACTTATATATATACTTGCTTTACATCTGATGCGACATTGTTCTCAACTCCTTATAAGGGCTTCAACGCCAATTCAGTGCAATCCATGTATTGCAATGAATTGAGTCTTTCGTCCGTACTTGTGGTGCATCCTCTGAATTGAATGCATTCTCATTTACAGTTGATGTAAGTTCATGAATGTCGATCTGTCTTAGCATCTGGAATAATTTCTGTGTTATCATTGTTCTCACATGCAGCACAATCTCAATAAAGCATAGAGATAACCCAGTCTCAGGTTCTTTTCCCACTGACTTCAACACATAGAGGTTTTTATTGAAGCATTCTGATAATTTCTCTACAGTCTAATTGTTAAAAGATGCTGTAAATATAGTTTCCAAATCAGCTATTCATAAAAATTAAACCCTCGTCTCATCAATAAGGCTGTGTGCATGTGTATCTTTTGCTTTGTCTATTCTGTTCTATTTGGGACCGTTTCTTTTGTTAATCTTCTCTAGCTTATATAATAGTGTACAACGCGAGGCACTATATATAGTGTTATCCGATGTTGGGGTGCCATTCAAGCTATTCCGTGGAACAATTTATTAATTCGTGGGCTATGTTCTTGCAGCTGGAACATTCTCATTGATAATTCAAAGATTAGAGGAAGATTTGAAATATAAATTTTGTAGATGAAAACAATAACCGTAGATTTTGCCAGTGTGAACAGGTTACTACCATAACATTCTATTTGATGAGCAGCAATGCATCATGTATGTTCTTTTTCTTTTGTTATAAACTCTTGTGCATTGTCTCACTGTGTTTGTTGCTATTATCTTTGATTTGGATTGCATTATCGGATTATAACATCCTTTGGATTTGATTGGTCTGTCATTCTCAAGAACAGGATGTCTGCCACTTTGATGTGTCATGTGTCGATTTATGCATAGGGACATTCATCTAAGAAATTAACCTGACCGCCAAAATATCTCGTTCTCATGAATTAAGCCCACAAATACTTACGAGATGAAACTTCGAGATTAAGAACGAAAGTGTGGTTGATGTTGATTATTACAACAGGATTGGAACGGGACTGTGCTGCTTGTGGTCACAATGCATGTTAGGTATATAGAGTCTTAGGCCCAATTTATATATATACAAGAAGTGTTTCATCTCAATATCTCATTTCATTATTATAACTTTCTTAAATTTTTACACAAAAATCATAAACAATTCACTTATTTAAAATTTCAAAACAATAATAATATTACAAAATAATTTTCTAATAATATTTTATTTAATTTTCAGCTTTCATCTCAACTCACCATCCAAACTGCACCTTAAAAAATATGCAAGTCTCACATACTTCTTTAGTAAAAAAAGTATGATTCATCATTAAAAATAAATAAATATCACATTTATTCATTTTTTTCATAATGAGAATGCGATGTGACCCAAGGTGGGTAAATATTATTTCTCATATTATAATACAAATTGGAGCTAGAGTGAACAAGTAACCAATTTAAAAAAAGAAAAGAAAAAGAGGATGTGTTGCAAGTGAGATAATTAATTAAGCTTGAAGGAGAAATGTTTTAATCATGAAGGGATTTTATAAAAATAAATTTATAAATTAATGTGATTTGATGTAATATATCACATAGCCAAAGTAGCCCAAGAAGGTCTTTTTAGAACCCTGTCGAGTTACACGCTTGAGAAGGTCCTTCAGAATTCTATTGCATTACTATTCATTGGTGCCTTGTTGGCATACTAATACCAACACAAATACAGGGAGGGTTTTTGGTGAAGTGTTGAGATATGTTATGAATAATAGTGAAAAAGTAGGTGAAAAGTAATAATAGAATATTAAATAGTAGTAAAAAGTAAGTGAAAAGTAATAATAAAATAATAAATAGTAGTGAAGTATGTTGAGAAGCGTTAAAATATTCTCAACACCCAAACACATAAAGATTTGGTGTGCATGTCAAATTTCTAACCCAAACATGTTCTTTGGTGAAACTACCGGGGCACTACCCCGACTAGGTATGGCGTCCCAAATGCCAGGGACTAGCCCGACAGGTCTCACGTGCCTTGCTAGAGTACTAGCTCATGCAAAATCTTTGGCACCTAGTTGAATATTTCAGTTTTTGGGCACTAACCCTTGTAAGGTCTTTTGGTGAAGTACCGACAAGGTACTACCTCTTGCAAGGTCCTTACCGAGCAAGGTAATTCGGTTCTAGCCCTTGAAAATATATGTTGCCTTATTAAGGTTTTTGCCCTTGCAAGATCTCTGTTGGCCCATCAAGGATCTAGTCCATGCAATGTGTTTGTTTCCTTTCTAGGGAACTACCCTTAC
The DNA here is from genome assembly GCF_018687715.1 of Carya illinoinensis. Taxonomy (NCBI): domain Eukaryota; kingdom Viridiplantae; phylum Streptophyta; class Magnoliopsida; order Fagales; family Juglandaceae; genus Carya; species Carya illinoinensis. The sequence continues at coordinate 22,841,371 of NC_056756.1, read as the reverse complement.
AAGGGATGTGCAGTGCCCTACCAATATTTTTGATAGCGATGGCCAAGGTGAATGACCGATTCCATGTGAGATAATTTGGGCCAGAAAGAGGTGGAACAATCACCACAGTGTTGGCATTGTCACTGTGATATATAGGTAGAAATGGCTCTTTGGATCTTCAGAAGGTGAGATGGAAGTAGATTTCGTCATTTTGAAGAAATGAAATGAGAATTAAAATGCAGTGAAGCTGTATGAAGAAATGACTGGAAAAAAAAAAAAAAGGACCTCAGGTTTCGTAACCTGGGGTCTCTGATACCATGTTGAAGATAAAGAACTGTAAGGAAAGAACAAAGGAATTGAAAGAAAAACTTCTGTAATTCTCATTCAGTGGTGGAATCTATACACTGCCTCTATATATATATATATATACTCTCTAGCAATACCATTTCACACAATCAAAAGATAGAAAGAATAACCAACCTATATCTATTCTACATCATTCTGGAATAAAAAGCTACCTGTACAAAATGACAAAAGACATGACCCCATAACAAGCTTATGCTGAGTTGGAGGAATATTCTGTTATTTGCCCAGAGTCTATGGAAATGAGAGTTTTGGTGGAGGCTTGGTTCTTTCTTTGCTGAGAGATATCAAGTACACTTTACATGCTCGGAAGCTAAAGTCCCACTCAAATAAATTTGATCCAAGGGTCAGATACTTTTGTATAATGGTGTACGCTTTACATGATCGAGAGCCTAGCTCCATCATGATCCTGCCAATTTGTACTATCAAAGCGCTTCACGAAAGTGACGAAAATATCCCTCTAGAAATTCAATATGGGTCTTCGTGGTGGATGAGCAATTACCTTCTACCGTAATCTCAATACATCATTTTTTTTTTATTTGCTTCCTCAAATTCAATATAGGGGGAATCCAGCACGTGCAAGGCTAGTTATTTAGTAATTGATTTTTATTTATACAATTAAAATCAAAGAAAATAGAGAAAAAATAAAGTGATCGATCAATAATGGAGTTAATAGAGAGAGTATGTAGGGGTGTTGGGCCGGCGCCTGAATCTAGCCTACAATTAGCACACCTAGACCCTAAGGGTTGGCAGGTGGACATGATTCATACTATTTTGGATAGAGATATATAATTTATAGTTATTTTTATGTATTTTTTATATATTTTTTTAATGTGATTGTCTAAACAGTTATTTTATATTAAAAAAATAACATAATCAATTATATTAGTGAAATACACAAAAAATATATAAAAGTGATTGTACATAAAATTTTTCTTAATGCCAATAAATCATTCATCTTATTTGATTTTTTTTAAATAAATAAAAAAAATCTCGAGAAGCCAAAACCTATTATTTACTGGATATAAGATAATTTGAATTAAAAGAAAAAGAAAGCCGTTGCAGTTTGAACTTTGAAGTTTGAAGTCCCAACCTTCATATGCATTTGAAGGGAGAGATTTGAGAAACAGAGAACGAGAGAAACAGAGAGAAATATCCTTCCGTTTTCTCTCTTATTCTTTTTCCATTTTAGTAAATCCAATCCATTTCAGGGACCGGTCGTAGCCTCGGAGGATTGCCAAACATCCGTGATTCGATTCGCACTCCAAGACTTCTCGGGACATTCATGGCAAGATGCCCAAATGGAGAAGGAGCTGAAGACAGAGATGGAGGACTTGAGACCAAGGTGGCTTCCCTCCGCAACGCCCCTCGTCTTTGAATCCCTTTCTCTTAAATCATAGATCTCCCAAGTTCTGATTTTATGTTTTATGTTTTTATTTTTTCAGGAAGCAAACTTTAAAACGTTTTTTTTTTTTTTTTAATTATTGGCAGGTGTTTTCAGAATCGAATGCATTGATGCTCAAATAGAATGTTATGGTAGTAACCTGTTCACACTGGCAAAATCTACTGTATCCTTTTCATCTACAAAATTTATATTTCAAATCTTCCTCTAATCTTTGAATTATCAATTAGAATATATGCTCCTGCTCTAACATAGCCCACGAATTAATAAATTGTTCCACGGAATAGCTTGTACTCTATTATATAGGCTAGAGAAGATTAACATAAGAAAAAGTCCCAAATAGAACAGAATAGACAGAGCAAAAGATACACATGCACACTGCCTTATTGATGAGACGAGGGTTTAATTTTTATGAATAGCTGATTTGGAAACTACATTTCCAGCATCTTTTTAACAACTAGACTGTAGATAAATTATCAGAATAATTCAATAAAAACCTCTATATTGAAGTCAGACGGAAAAGTACCTGAGACTGGGTTATCTCTATGCTGTATTGAGATTATGCTGCATGTGAGAACAATGATAACAAAGAAATTATTCCAGATGCCAAGATAGATTGACATTCATGAACTTACATCAACTGTAAATGAGAAGGCATTCAATTCAGAGGATGCGCCACAAGTACGGAAGAAAGACTCAATTCATTGCAATACATGGATTGACTGAATTGGCGTCGAAGCCCCTTACAAGGAGTAGAGAACAATGTCGCATCAGATGTACTGCAAGTATATATACATATTTGAATTTCGAATTTGAATTTTTGTAGGGTTTGTGATTTTCCACTTCTCCATCCAACGGTAATGAACCGTAACGCTCAGTCCCTACATTTTGTTATTTAAATTTTCACAGATTCATTTTCTTCTCTCTTCCACGCCCTCTCTCTTCCCCCTCTGAACTCCAGTCTGTCCCTCTTTTCCTCTCTCCCTCTCTCTCTCGGCTAGCCCCATCACCGCCCAACTCGGACCGTTGTCGCATCGTCGTTCGTATTTTAATCGGCCCACACTTGCGGGGTAATATTTCCAGTTCCCTGAGATCGATTTCGATGAGTGTTTTGTTTACCTTATGACTTTTAACGTTTGAAACTTGTCGACTCTGAAGATTTAGATTACAGTTGAGAAATGTGGTTTGTTTGTGTTGAAATCTACCGAGCTGTTGGTTTTCTGGGTTTGAACTATCTTGTTTTATTCAACATACTTTATTTTGATTTTTAATTTTCAGGCTAGTTCTCATTCTTGGCCCCACTCGAAAAGCGTAAGATCTGCTCACGCTCAGTCCCTACATTTTGTTATTTAAATTTTCACAGATTCATTTTCTTCTCTCTTCCACGCCCTCTCTCTTCCCCCTCTGAACTCCAGTCTGTCCCTCTTTTCCTCTCTCCCTCTCTCTCTCGGCTAGCCCCATCACCGCCCAACTCGGACCGTTGTCGCATCGTCGTTCGTATTTTAATCGGCCCACACTTGCGGGGTAATATTTCCAGTTCCCTGAGATCGATTTCGATGAGTGTTTTGTTTACCTTATGACTTTTAACGTTTGAAACTTGTCGACTCTGAAGATTTAGATTACAGTTGAGAAATGTGGTTTGTTTGTGTTGAAATCATACCGAGCTGTTGGTTTTCTGGGTTTGAACTATCTTGTTTTATTCAACATACTTTATTTTGATTTTTAATTTTCAGGCTAGTTCTCATTCTTGGCCCCACTCGAAAAGCGTAAGATCTGCTCTTGGAAAATCTCAATGCGGTGGAGGATAAAACTCTTTCGATGGTATGGATGTTAAGTTTTTCTAGAATTTAGTTCTACCGCTCAGTTATTCATAGACAGTACTGGATTTATAACTGTATTTCGTTTTCTCCTTGGTCCGGTTATTTTTCTTAATATTGTTGTTGTTTGGTACTTATTCTTGAAGTCTAAGTTGCGTTTTCACCAAATGTCTGATAATAATATAATTTCCAATTCTGTTAAATACAAGGAAGATATGCTAGTTCAAAAAGGAAATTCTAATGCCATAATCTGTTTAACTGATTGCGTATACTTGTCTTAGAAAGAAGATAATACATATCGACAAGTTGTAAATGCTGAGTTTTCCTGGAAAGTTTTCTTTCTAATGTGATTTGTTTGCAAAGGGAATCCTAAGAGAGAGTTTAGACATATCCGTACTTGTTTACAGTGAGGCATACATGTGTATTCAGATAGATTAGTCGAGGAGGCTCAGAAGGCAGTCCCAAACTGATTTCAGTGTGGTAAGTTAGAAACTTTTAGCTAACTTCATATTTCATTTTTAATCTTAGTTCCAAACCTGCTGGAACACAAGTGTCAGTTATGGGCATGAAACTTTTCTTGCTTGTGTGTGTATAAAACTCATAAAAATATGAAGTAGATAATATGCTGGAAGAGGGAGGGAGAGTATATTGAGGAGCTTCTGCTAGCTTATGCTGTGTTGAGGAGGGTGGCCTTAGTTTTGGATGAAAAATGAGACAGAGACTGGCGACTTCACCTCGAGAACACTTCCAACATTGTACTTTAATCATATCCACTCTTAACCTCCCAAGAACCAAATGTGCCAACTTAAGCAGTTCAGGCTTTCTGTGTTGTTGCATTTTTGCATGACTTGCAATCTCTTTAGAGAGGGCTGGATGGTAGGTAAACTGCCTGTAAGGCCTACTTTTAATCTAAAGAAGATGAGAGATAACCTACATTTGCTGGAGATTCCCACATTTACACTGTTTTCATATGTGAAAGCTTGTTGGAAATTTCCATTTTCCACATTTCTAGTTCATGTTTTACTCTTGAATATAATCGTTTATATGGTTAGTAATGTTGCATTTGGTTGTTCACAGAAAAAATAAGTTTTTTTTAGTAAGTTAAACTTTAAAACGATCAAATGACAATTGGCACACACTTCCCCTGCATTTTCTATATTTTAATACTTGTGCTTATATTGTTTTCCTTTCTTTTCAAACTACCTAGAAATTGTTATTTGTATTCCAATATTTTCTTTTTTGTAATATATTGTTTACATGCTTTATGTATTTTAGGTACAAGGCTTGTCAGCCTGTGATGCTATTTTGCTAGTAATTTTTTTTTTCATAAAAACCTATTTCCAGCAGCTACAAATTGCTGGAAATATACATGCTTCTTTTGGCAATTAAAATAGCCGCAAATAAGCATGCTGCTCTAATTTTTTATGTTCTTTTCCTTTCTATTTTCTTATTTTTCGCTTTTCCTGAAATTTTTTTGATGTTTTTTGTCTGAGGTTTGGTTCTAATAAGCTGAAATGGAATTGGGTTTTGTTCTCGAACACATTTGCAGCTTAGTTTTCTTGTATTGAAAATTGTCATTGATCTCCCAAATATTAATATAGAATGGCTATTTGTTTTGGCAGGTGCTCAGGCTGTTGCCACCTGAGTTTATATGCATGTATTTTCTTGCCATTAAGTGCTTTTCTTGCTATTGCTTTTATTTGTTTTTTTTTTTTTTTTAATGTATTGTAGTATTTGTGACACCATGAAAAAAAAAAAAAGGAAAATGGAATTATTGGCTGTAAGGGTTAGTAGGTTTAGTTGGTCTAAAGTTACTGAATCCCACTTTTAACATGCTTTATAGCACCTAGGTCAATTCAGAATATATCCAAACAATGCCTTATTAGATTATCCAACGTTTCTCACTTTTTCTTTTTCTTTTTCGTGAAGTAATTTATTTAACTAGTATTTTTTGTTTTTATGATGAAGCTTTACATTTATTATATAATCTTTTGATCCATTTCATTTGTTTTAACCTTTTTACTCATTGACAAAGATTATAATGTTTGAAGTTTTAATAAAATTTACAGTTATCCATGCAATTCAAAATATAAAATATATTAATTACTTTTCTTACAAAGAATTGCTTTTATACCTTAGAGGCGTTGGAGCATTCATTTGCTGCAGCCTTGAATGGCTGAACAAAAGGGAATATGTATTTTTATTTTGTTAATAACTGCAATATATCATCAATAATGATCAATTGCTTGTATTATTGCATTGGAGGGCACATATTTACATACATATGGGTGCGAGAGGGCTTGATTTTTATTTTTATTTTTTAATTTCAGACAAATAGCAAGTCTTTTTGGTTTCTCTATCTTCTTCATTAGGGTTCTTTAGTTGTCTCATGCCATCATCTCTCATGGACTATTATTTCTCAAGGTCTATCCTTCATCCTAGATAAAATTATTTACCAGTCTTTAATTTGTTGCATTTCAAATTTATCAGCGTAATGGACTATTTTAATCTTTTTACACAAAACAAACATTACTCAAATGTTTGAAGTTTTAAGGAAAGAATATATAAGATATTTTAGTTATTTCGTTTATAATATAATCACTTTTATATTGTATATTATTTCAAATATTATAATTAATATATACTATCTTATATTAAACATTTTATACTAATATATGCTATCTTTTTTAAGGTGTTGGGGCATTCAATTGCTGCAACCATAGATGGCAGAACAAAAGAAGATATATATATATATTTTTTTTTTGTTTTATTAATTATTGTAATATTTCTGTGTAAGAAGGGCCGTGACTTGCATTTTTTACTTTATTTCCTTTTTTCCTCTCCATATTCTTGGTATTCTCGTCTAATACGTTTCTTAAGTTTGTTAAACTAATGATATTTTTGGAAGAATTAGAAGAAAGTAACGTACTACATAAAAGCAATTGCTGAAGAAAGAGGTTTCATGCAAGGTCAAGCTTTAATCAAATATCTCTCTCTTTCTATTTCTCTCTCTTTGCCTAAAACTCCATAACACGCACGTAAACACATACATACACAAACAAGCACATACACACACATACATACTGACGTACGTATACATACACATATACGTCTATACACACACACATACACATACATACAAACAAACACATACATACATACATATACACATACACACACATACACATACATACATACTAACATACATACATATATATATACATACACACACACACACACACATACATACATACATATACATATACACATACATACTAACATACATATATATATACATACACATACATACATACATACATAAATACACAAACAAACATACATACACACACACATACATATAAACAAACATATATGCATACAAACAAACATATATACAAATAGAGACATACATACACAAACACATACATACATACATACAAACAAACATACATACACAAATAAATATATACATACACACACATACATGCATGCATACATATACACATACACACATAGAGATATACATCCACATACATCATACATGCATGTATACGCATAATACATGATACATACATATACACATACACATACATATACATACATATATAAATACATACACAATCATCCATACAATTCATACACACACACACACACACACACACACACACACACAAACATACGTACATATAGAAATACATACACACTCATACACAAATACATACATACACAAATACATACATACACACACACACATACATACATACATACATACATACGCAAACACATAAAAGCATACATACACACATACATACATACTTGGGCATATACACACATACACGAATACATATGGGCGCGCGACGAACTTTGAAGAAGAGGAAATTGGAGTAAAGGTAATGATCCTGAAGATATTTGAGTTATTGTTAAATTTTTTTGGTTCACTTTTTATGGAAAACATGACTTGATTTTTTTTTTTTTTTTTTTTTTTTGAGTTTGAGACAAATAGTCGAGGCTTTTTTGGTTTTTCTATCTTCTTCATTTGTTTCTTTTGTCGTCTCATGTTATCATCTCTTCTACACTATTACTATTTAAGGTATATCCTCCGTCCCAGACAAATTTATCTTAGTAGTTTAATTTAGTTCATTTCAAATTTTTTTACCGTAGTTAACTATTTTAGTCCTTTAAATTTTTTACAATAATTCGAATGATTGAAACTTTAATGAGATTTATATTATCAATCTGAAACATTAAATTTAATTGTTTCACTTACAAAAGAAGCACTTTTTTATATTATATATTATATTAGAAATAATATAGATATTATCTTATTACCAAGTATTTTATAGATGTTATTTTTTCACTTAAATTTTTTCACTTAACAGATGTTATTTTGTCAAGGCATTGAGGCAATTTAATCGCAAAAGTTTTGGATAGCAGAACGAAAGGCTGTATCTATACATATTTTAATCAACTCAACAATGCATTGCAAGGTTAGTAGTTATTTACGATTTTTTTACTTTTTTTCTATTTTGCTACACAAATTTTGGTACTCTCATTTAATTCAATTCTGAAGTTTCAAACTAATGATATTTTAGAATGAATGAAACGAATGTAATTTACAATAGAAAGACAATTACTGCGGAATGAATGACTCATCCAAGCTTAGTAAATTAATCACTCTCTTAAACTTTTGTATTCCATAAACGATACACACACAAATACATAAACACAAATATACACATATACATACAAACACGCGCGCACACACACATACACTTACATACATACATACATACAACATATATACATACATCTCTACATACATACATGCATACATACATGCATACATACATCCAAACGTATATGCATACACACACATACACAGATGAACATATACATACATTCATACATGCACAAACATACACAGACTCTTGCATACACATACACACACAAACACAAACATACATATATAAATACATGTGCATATACACACATACACATATACATATGGATGCGTGATTGAGTTTGAAGAAGAGGAAATTGGAGTAAAGGTAATGATCTGAAAAATATTTGAGTCATTGTTATATTTTTTTGGTTCCCTTTTTATGTTAAACATGACTTATTTTTTTGTTTCTTTTTAAGTTTCAGACAAATAGTCGAGGCTTTGTTGGTCTCTCTGTCTTCTTCATTTGCTTCTTTTGCCATTTCATGTTATCATCTCTTCTGCACTATTACTATTTAAGGTATATCTTCCGTCCCGGACAAATTTAACTTAATAGTTTATTCTAGTTCATTTCAAATTTTAATACCATAGTTAACTATTTTAATTCTTTAAATTTTTTACAATAATTCGAATGATTTTAACTTTAATGAGATTTATATTATCAATTAATCTGAAACTTTAAATTTAATTGTTTCACTTACAAAAGAAGCACTTTTTTATGTTGTTTATTATATTAGAATTAATAGATATTATCTTATTACCAAGTTTTTTATATTAATAGATATTATTTTTCAAGGTGTTGAGGTAATTTAATCGCAAAAGCTTTGGATAGCAGAACGAAAGGCGATATCTTTATATATTTCAATCAACTCAACTATGCATTGCAAGGTTAGTAGTTACTTACGATTTATTTACTTTTTTCTATTTTGCTACACATATTTTGGTACTCTCATCTAATTCAATTCTTAAGTTTCATACTAACGATATTTTAAAATGAATGAAACGAATGTCATTTACAACAGAAAGACGATTGCTGCAGAATGAATTACTCATCCAAGGTTAGTAAATTAATCACTCTCTTAAACTTTTGTATTCCATAAATGATACACACACAAATACATAAACACAAATATACACATATACATACAAACACGCGCGCACACACACATACACTTACATACATACATACATACATACAACATATATACATACATCTGTACATACATACATCCATACATACATGCAGACATACATCCATACATATATGCATACACACACATACACAGATGAACATATACATACATTCATACACGCACAAACATACATAGACTCTTGCATACACATACACACACAAATACAAACATACATATATAAATACATGTGCATATACACACATACACATATACATATGGATGCGTGATTGAGTTTAAGGAAGAGGAAATTGGAGTAAAGGTAATGATCTTAAAAATATTTGAGTTATTGTTATATTTTTTTGGTTCCCTTTTTATGTTAAACATGACTTATTTTTTTGCTTCTTTTGCCGTTTCATGTTATCGTGTCTTCTGCACTATTAATATTTAAGGTATATCCTCCTTCCCGGACAAATTTAACTTAATAGTTTATTCTAGTTCATTTCAAATTTTAATACCATAGTTAACTATTTTAATTCTTTAAATTTTTTACAATAATTCAAATGATTTTAACTTTAATGAGATTTATATTATCAATTAATCTGAAACATTAAATTTAATTGTTTCACTTACAAAAGAAGCACTTTTTTATATTGTTTATTATATTAGAATTAATAGATATTATCTTATTACCAAGTTTTTTATATTAATAGATATTATTTTTCCAAGGTGTTGAGGTAATTTAATCGCAAAAGCTTTGGATAACAGAACGAAAGGCGATATCTTTATATATTTCAATCAACTCAACTATGCATTGCAAGGTTAGTAGTTACTTACGATGTATTTACTATTTTGTATTTTGCTACACAAATTTTGGTACTCTCATCTAATTCAATTCTTAAGTTTCATACTAACGATATTTTAAAATGAATGAAACGAATGTAATTTATAACAGAAAGACGATTGCTGCAGAATGAATTACTCATCCAAGGTTAGTAAATTAATCACTCTCTTAAACTTTTGTATTCCATAAATGATACACACACAAATACATAAACACAAATATACACATATACATACAAACACGCGCGCACACACATACACTTACATACATACAAACATACATACATACATACAATATATAGACATACATCTGTACATACATACATCCATACATACATCCATACATATATGCATACACACACATACACAGATGAACATATACATACATTCATACACGCACAAACATATATAGACTCTTGCATACACATACACACACAAACACAAACATACATATATAAATACATGTGCATATACACACATACACATATACATATGGATGCGTGATTGAGTTTGAAGAAGAGGAAATTGGAGTAAAGGTAATGATCTTAAAAATATTTGAGTTATTGTTATATTTTTTTGGTTCCCTTTTTATGTTAAACATGACTTCTTTTTTTGTTTCTTTTTAAATTTCAGACAAATAGTCGAGGCTTTGTTGGTTTCTCTGTCTTCTTCATTTGCTTCTTTTGCCGTTTCATGTTATCGTGTCTTCTACACTATTAATATTTAAGGTATATCCTCCGTCCCGGACAAATTTAACTTAATAGTTTATTCTAGTTCATTTCAAATTTTAATACCATAGTTAACTATTTTAATTCTTTAAATTTTTTACAATAATTCAAATGATTTTAACTTTAATGAGATTTATATTATCAATTAATCTGAAACATTAAATTTAATTGTTTCACTTACAAAAGAAGCACTTTTTTATATTGTTTATTATATTAGAATTAATAGATATTATCTTATTACCAAGTTTTTTATATTAATAGATATTATTTTTTCAAGGTGTTGTGGCAATTTAATCGCAAAAGCTTTGGATAGCAGAACGAAAGGCGATATCTTTATATATTTCAATCAACTCAACTATGCATTGCAAGGTTAGTAGTTACTTACGATGTATTTACTATTTTCTATTTTGCTACACAAATTTTGGTACTCTCATCTAATTCAATTCTTAAGTTTCATACTAATGATATTTTAAAATGAATGAAACGAATGTCATTTACAACAGAAAGACGATTGCTGCAGAATGAATTACTCATCCAAGGTTAGTAAATTAATCACTCTCTTAAACTTTTGTATTCCATAAAGGATACACACACAAATACATAAACGCAAATATACACATATACATACAAACACGCGCGTGCACACACATACACTTATATACATACATACATACAACAAATATACATACATCTGTACATACATACATCCATACATACATGCAGGAAATTGGAGTAAAGGTAATGATTTTAAAAATATTTGAGTTATTGTTATATTTTTTTGGTTCCCGTTTTATGGAAAACATCACTTATTTTTTTATTTCTTTTTAAGTTTCAGACAAATAATCGAGGCTTTGTTGGTTTCTCTGTCTTCTTCATTTGCTTCTATTGCCGTTTCATGTTATCATCTCTTCTGCACTATTACTATTTAAGGTATATCCTCCGTTCCGGACAAATTTAAGTTAATAGGTTATTCTAGTTCATTTCAAATTTTAATACCGTAGTTAACTATTTTAATTTATTAAATTTTTTACAATAATTCAAATGATGTTAACTTTAATGAGATTTATATTATCAATTAATCTAAAACATTAAATTTAATTGTTTCACTTACAAAAGAAGCACTTTTTTATATTGTTTATTATATTAGAATTAATAGATATTATCTTATTACCAAGTTTTTTATATTAATAGATGTTATTTTTTCAAGGCGTTGAGGCAATTTAATCGCAAAAGATTTGGATAGCAGAACGAAAAGCGATATCTTTATATATTTCAATCAACTCAACTATGCATTGCAAGGTTAATAGTTACTTACGATGTATTTACTTTTTTCTATTTTGCTACACATATTTTGGTACTCTCATCTAATTCAATTCTTAAGTTTCATACTAACGATATTTTAAAATGAATGAAACGAATGTTATTTACAACAGGAAAAAGATTGCTGCGGAATGAATTACACATCCAAGGTTAGTAAATTAATCACTCTCTTAAACTTTTGTATTCCATAAACGATACACACACAAATACATAAACACAAATATACACATATACATACAAACACGCGCGTACACACACATACACTTACATACATACTTACAACATATATACATACATCTCTACATACATACATGCATACATACATGCATACATACATCCATACATATATGCATACACACAAATACACAGATGAACATATACATACATTCATACACGCACAAACATACACAGACTCATGCATACACATACACACACAAACACAAACATACATATATAAATACATGTGCATATACACACATACACATATACATATGGATGCGTGATTGAGTTTGAAGAAGAGGAAATTGGAGTAAAGGTAATGATTTTAAAAATATTTGAGTTATTGTTATATTTTTTTGGTTCCCGTTTTATGGAAAACATCACTTATTTTTTTGTTTCTTTTTAAGTTTCAGACAAATAATCGAGGCTTTGTTGGTTTCTCTGTCTTCTTCATTTGCTTCTATTGCCGTTTCATGTTATCATCTCTTCTGGACTATTACTATTTAAGGTATATCCTCCGTTCCGGACAAATTTAAGTTAATAGTTTATTCTAGTTCATTTCAAATTTTAATATCATAGTTAACTATTTTAATTTTTAAAATTTTTTACAATAATTCAAATGATGTTAACTTTAATGAGATTTATATTATCAATTAATCTAAATCATTAAATTTAATTGTTTCACTTACAAAAGAAGCACTTTTTTATATTGTTTATTATATTAGAATTAATAGATATTATCTTATTACCAAGTTTTTTATATTAATACATGTTATTTTTTCAAGGCGTTGCGGCAATTTAATCGCAAAAGATTTGGATAGCAGAACGAAAGGCGATATCTTTATATATTTCAATCAACTCAACTAGGCATTGCAAGGTTAGTAGTTACTTAAGATTTATGAACTTTTTTCTATTTTGCTACACATATTTTGGTACTCTCATCTAATTCAATTCTTAAGTTTCATACTAACGATATTTTAAAATGAATGAAACGAATGTTATTTACAACAGGAAAACGATTGCTGCGGAATGAATGACTCATCCAAGGTTAGTAAATTAATCACTCTCTTAGACTTTTGTATTCCATAAACGATACACACAAATACATAAACACAAACATACACATATACATACAAACACGCGCGCACACACACATACACTTACATGCATACATATACATACATACAACATATATACATACATCTGTACATACATACATCCATACATACATGGATACATACATCCATACATATATGCATACACACACATACACAGATGAACATATACATACATTCATACACGCACAAACATACACAGACTCTTCCATACACATACACACACAAACACAAACATACAGATATAAATACATGTGCATATACACACATACACAAATACATATGGATGCGTGATTGAGTTTGAAGAAGAGGAAATTGGAGTAAAGGTAATGATCTTAAAAATGTTTGAGTTATTGTTATATTTTTTTGGTTCCCTTTTTATGGAAAACATGACTTATTTTTTTGCTTTTTTTTTAAGTTTCAGACAAATAGTCGAGGCTTTGTTGGTTTCTCTGTCTTCTTCATTTGCTTCTTTTGCCGTCACATGTTATCATCTCTTCTGCACTATTACTATTTAAGGTATATCCTCCGTCCCAGACAAATTTAACTTAGTAGTTTATTCTAGTTCCTTTCAAATTTTTTTACCATAGTTAACTATTTTAATTCTATAAATTCGTTACAATAATTCAAATGATTGAAACTTTAATGAGATTTATATTATCAATTAATCTGAAATATTAAATTTAATTGTTTCACTTACAAAAGAAGCACTTTTTTATATTGTTTATTATATTAGAATTAATAGATATTATCATTTTACCAAGTTTTTTATATTAAAAGATGTTACTTTTTCAAGGCGTTGAGGCAATTTAATCGCAAAAGCTTTGGATAGCAGAACGAAAGGCGATATCTTTATATATTTCAATCAACTCAACTAGGCATTGCAAGGTTAGTAGTTACTTAAGATTTATTAACTTTTTTCTATTTTGCTACACATATTTTGGTACTGTCATCTAATTCAATTCTTAAGTTTCATACTAACGATATTTTAAAATGAATGAAACGAATGTCATTTACAACAGAAAGACGATTGTTGCGGAATGAATGACTCATGCAAGGTTAGTAAATTAATCACTCTCTTAGACTTTTGTATTCCATAAACGATACACACACAAATACATAAACACAAACATACACATATACATACAAACATGCGCGCACACACACATACACTTACATACATACACACATACATACAACATATATACATACATCTGTACATACATACATCTATACATACATGCATACATACATCCATACATATATACATACACACACATACACAGATGAACATATACATAAATTCATAGACGCACAAACATACACAGACTCTTGCATACACATACACACACAAACACAAACATACACATATAAATACATGTGCATATACACACATACACATATACATATGGATGCGTGATTGAGTTTGAAGAAGAGGAAATTGGAGTAAAGGTAATCATCTTAAAAAAATTTGAGTTATTGTTATATTTTTTTGGTTCCCTTTTTATGGAAAACATGACTTATTTTTTTGTTTTTTTTAAGTTTCAGACAAATAGTCAAGGCTTTGTTGGTTTCTCTGTCTTCTTCATTTGCTTCTTTTGCCGTCTCATGTTATCATCTCTTCTGCACTATTACTATTTAAGGTATATCCTCCGTCCCGGACAAATTTAACTTAGTAGTTTCTTCTAGTTCATTTCAAATTTTTTTACCATACTTAACTATTTTAATTCTTTAAATTCTTTACAATAATTCGAATGATTGAAACTTTAATTAGATTTATATTATAAATTAATCTAAAACATGAAATTTAATTGTTTCACTTACAAAAGATGTAATTTTTTATATTGTTTATTATATTAGAATTAAAAGGTATTATCTTATTACCAAGTTTTTTATATTAATAGATGTTATTTTTTCAAGGCGTTGAGGCAATTTAATCGCAAACGCTTTGGATAGCAGAACGAAAGGCGATATCTTTATATATTTCAATCAACTCAACTATGCATTGCAAGGTTAGTAGTAACTTACGATTTATTTACATTTTTCTATTTTGCTACACATATTTGGTACTCTCATCTAATTCAATTCTTAAGTTTCATACTAACGATATTTTAAAATGAATGAAACAAATGTCATTTACAACAGAAAGACGATTGCTGCGGAATGAATGACTCATCCAAGGTTAGTAAATTAATCTCTCTCTTAGACTTTTGTATTCCATAAACAATACACACACAAATACATAAACACAAACATACACATATACATACAAACACGCGCGCACACACACATACACTTACATACTTACATACATACATACAACATATATACATACATCTGTACATACATACATCCATACATACATGCATACATACATCCATACATATATGCATACACACACATACACAGATGAACATATACATACATTCATACACGCACAAACATACACAGACTCTTCCATACACATACACACACAAACACAAACATACAGATATAAATACATGTGCATATACACACATACACAAATACATATGGATGCGTGATTGAGTTTGAAGAAGAGGAAATTGGAGTAAAGGTAATGATCTTAAAAATGTTTGAGTTATTGTTATATTTTTTTGGTTCCCTTTTTATGGAAAACATGACTTATTTTTTTGCTTTTTTTTTAAGTTTCAGACAAATAGTCGAGGCTTTGTTGGTTTCTCTGTCTTCTTCATTTGCTTCTTTTGCCGTCACATGTTATCATCTCTTCTGCACTATTACTATTTAAGGTATATCCTCCGTCCCAGACAAATTTAACTTAGTAGTTTATTCTAGTTCCTTTCAAATTTTTTTACCATAGTTAACTATTTTAATTCTATAAATTCGTTACAATAATTCAAATGATTGAAACTTTAATGAGATTTATATTATCAATTAATCTGAAATATTAAATTTAATTGTTTCACTTACAAAAGAAGCACTTTTTTATATTGTTTATTATATTAGAATTAATAGATATTATCATTTTACCAAGTTTTTTATATTAAAAGATGTTACTTTTTCAAGGCGTTGAGGCAATTTAATCGCAAAAGCTTTGGATAGCAGAACGAAAGGCGATATCTTTATATATTTCAATCAACTCAACTAGGCATTGCAAGGTTAGTAGTTACTTAAGATTTATTAACTTTTTTCTATTTTGCTACACATATTTTGGTACTGTCATCTAATTCAATTCTTAAGTTTCATACTAACGATATTTTAAAATGAATGAAACGAATGTCATTTACAACAGAAAGACGATTGTTGCGGAATGAATGACTCATGCAAGGTTAGTAAATTAATCACTCTCTTAGACTTTTGTATTCCATAAACGATACACACACAAATACATAAACACAAACATACACATATACATACAAACATGCGCGCACACACACATACACTTACATACATACACACATACATACAACATATATACATACATCTGTACATACATACATCTATACATACATGCATACATACATCCATACATATATACATACACACACATACACAGATGAACATATACATAAATTCATAGACGCACAAACATACACAGACTCTTGCATACACATACACACACAAACACAAACATACACATATAAATACATGTGCATATACACACATACACATATACATATGGATGCGTGATTGAGTTTGAAGAAGAGGAAATTGGAGTAAAGGTAATCATCTTAAAAAAATTTGAGTTATTGTTATATTTTTTTGGTTCCCTTTTTATGGAAAACATGACTTATTTTTTTGTTTTTTTTAAGTTTCAGACAAATAGTCAAGGCTTTGTTGGTTTCTCTGTCTTCTTCATTTGCTTCTTTTGCCGTCTCATGTTATCATCTCTTCTGCACTATTACTATTTAAGGTATATCCTCCGTCCCGGACAAATTTAACTTAGTAGTTTCTTCTAGTTCATTTCAAATTTTTTTACCATACTTAACTATTTTAATTCTTTAAATTCTTTACAATAATTCGAATGATTGAAACTTTAATTAGATTTATATTATAAATTAATCTAAAACATGAAATTTAATTGTTTCACTTACAAAAGATGTAATTTTTTATATTGTTTATTATATTAGAATTAAAAGGTATTATCTTATTACCAAGTTTTTTATATTAATAGATGTTATTTTTTCAAGGCGTTGAGGCAATTTAATCGCAAACGCTTTGGATAGCAGAACGAAAGACGATATCTTTATATATTTCAATCAACTCAACTATGCATTGCAAGGTTAGTAGTAACTTACGATTTATTTACATTTTTCTATTTTGCTACACATATTTGGTACTCTCATCTAATTCAATTCTTAAGTTTCATACTAACGATATTTTAAAATGAATGAAACAAATGTCATTTACAACAGAAAGACGATTGCTGCGGAATGAATGACTCATCCAAGGTTAGTAAATTAATCTCTCTCTTAGACTTTTGTATTCCATAAACAATACACACACAAATACATAAACACAAACATACACATATACATACAAACACGCGCGCACACACACATACACTTACATACTTACATACATACATACAACATATATACATACATCTGTACATACATACATCCATACATACATGCATACATACATCCATACATATATGCATACACACACATACACAGATGAACATATACATACATTCATACACGCACAAACATACACAGACTCTTCCATACACATACACACACAAACACAAACATACAGATATAAATACATGTGCATATACACACATACACAAATACATATGGATGCGTGATTGAGTTTGAAGAAGAGGAAATTGGAGTAAAGGTAATGATCTTAAAAATGTTTGAGTTATTGTTATATTTTTTTGGTTCCCTTTTTATGGAAAACATGACTTATTTTTTTGCTTTTTTTTTAAGTTTCAGACAAATAGTCGAGGCTTTGTTGGTTTCTCTGTCTTCTTCATTTGCTTCTTTTGCCGTCACATGTTATCATCTCTTCTGCACTATTACTATTTAAGGTATATCCTCCGTCCCAGACAAATTTAACTTAGTAGTTTATTCTAGTTCCTTTCAAATTTTTTTACCATAGTTAACTATTTTAATTCTATAAATTCGTTACAATAATTCAAATGATTGAAACTTTAATGAGATTTATATTATCAATTAATCTGAAATATTAAATCTAATTGTTTCACTTACAAAAGAAGCACTTTTTTATATTGTTTATTATATTAGAATTAATAGATATTATCATTTTACCAAGTTTTTTATATTAAAAGATGTTACTTTTTCAAGGCGTTGAGGCAATTTAATCGCAAAAGCTTTGGATAGCAGAACGAAAGGCGATATCTTTATATATTTCAATCAACTCAACTAGGCATTGCAAGGTTAGTAGTTACTTAAGATTTATTAACTTTTTTCTATTTTGCTACACATATTTTGGTACTGTCATCTAATTCAATTCTTAAGTTTCATACTAACGATATTTTAAAATGAATGAAACGAATGTCATTTACAACAGAAAGACGATTGTTGCGGAATGAATGACTCATGCAAGGTTAGTAAATTAATCACTCTCTTAGACTTTTGTATTCCATAAACGATACACACACAAATACATAAACACAAACATACACATATACATACAAACATGCGCGCACACACACATACACTTACATACATACACACATACATACAACATATATACATACATCTGTACATACATACATCTATACATACATGCATACATACATCCATACATATATACATACACACACATACACAGATGAACATATACATAAATTCATAGACGCACAAACATACACAGACTCTTGCATACACATACACACACAAACACAAACATACACATATAAATACATGTGCATATACACACATACACATATACATATGGATGCGTGATTGAGTTTGAAGAAGAGGAAATTGGAGTACAGGTAATCATCTTAAAAAAATTTGAGTTATTGTTATATTTTTTTGGTTCCCTTTTTATGGAAAACATGACTTATTTTTTTGTTTTTTTTAAGTTTCAGACAAATAGTCAAGGCTTTGTTGGTTTCTCTGTCTTCTTCATTTGCTTCTTTTGCCGTCTCATGTTATCATCTCTTCTGCACTATTACTATTTAAGGTATATCCTCCGTCCCGGACAAATTTAACTTAGTAGTTTCTTCTAGTTCATTTCAAATTTTTTTACCATACTTAACTATTTTAATTCTTTAAATTCTTTACAATAATTCGAATGATTGAAACTTTAATTAGATTTATATTATAAATTAATCTAAAACATGAAATTTAATTGTTTCACTTACAAAAGATGTAATTTTTTATATTGTTTATTATATTAGAATTAAAAGGTATTATCTTATTACCAAGTTTTTTATATTAATAGATGTTATTTTTTCAAGGCGTTGAGGCAATTTAATCGCAAACGCTTTGGATAGCAGAACGAAAGGCGATATCTTTATATATTTCAATCAACTCAACTATGCATTGCAAGGTTAGTAGTAACTTACGATTTATTTACATTTTTCTATTTTGCTACACATATTTGGTACTCTCATCTAATTCAATTCTTAAGTTTCATACTAACGATATTTTAAAATGAATGAAACAAATGTCATTTACAACAGAAAGACGATTGCTGCGGAATGAATGACTCATCCAAGGTTAGTAAATTAATCTCTCTCTTAGACTTTTGTATTCCATAAACAATACACACACAAATACATAAACACAAACATACACATATACATACAAACACGCGCGCACACACACATACACTTACATACTTACATACATACATACAACATATATACATACATCTGTACATACATACATCCATACATACATGCATACATACATCCATACATATATGCATACACACACATACACAGATGAACATATACATACATTCATACACGCACAAACATACACAGACTCTTGCATACACCTACACACACAAACACAAACATACACATATAAATACATGTGCATATACACACATACACATATACATATGGATGCGTGATTGAGTTTGAAGAAGAGGAAATTGGAGTAAAGGTAATAATCTTAAAAATATTTGAGTTATTGTTATATTTTTTTGGTTCTCTTTTTATGTAAAAAATGACTTATTTTTTTCTTTTTTTTAAGTTTCAGACAAATAGTTGAGGCTTTGTTGGTTTCTCTGTCTTCTTCATTTGCTTCTTTTGTCGTCTCATTTTATCATCTCTTCTGCACTATTACTATTTAAGGTATATCCTCCGTCCCGGACAAATTTAACTTAATAGTTTATTCTAGTTCCTTTCAAATTTTTTTACAACAGTTAACTATTTTAATTCTTTAAATTCTTTACAATAATTCAAATTATTGAAACTTTAATGAGATTTATATTATCAATTAATCTGAAACATTAAATTTAATTGTTTCACATACAAAAGAAGCACTTTTTTATATTGTTTATTATATTAGAATTAATAGATACTATCTTATTACCAAGTTTTTTATACTAACAGATGTTATTTTTTTAAGGCGTTGAGGCAATTTAATCGCAAACGCTTTGGATAGCAGAACGAAAGGCGATATCTTTATATATTTCAATCAACTCAACTATGCATTGCAAGGTTAGTAGTAACTTACGATTTATTTACATTTTTCTATTTTGCTACACATATTTGGTACTCTCATCTAATTCAATTCTTAAGTTTCATACTAACGATATTTTAAAATGAATGAAACAAATGTCATTTACAACAGAAAGACGATTGCTGCGGAATGAATGACTCATCCAAGGTTAGTAAATTAATCACTCTCTTAGACTTTTGTATTCCATAAACGATACACACAAATACATAAACACAAACATACACATATACATACAAACACGCGCGCACACACACATACACTTACATGCATACATACATACATACAACATATATACATACATCTGTACATACATACATCCATACATACATGCATACATACATCCATACATATATGCATACACACACATACACAGATGAACATATACATACATTCATACATGCACAAACATACACAGACTCTTGCATACAAATACACACACAAACACAAACATACACATATAAATACATGTGCACATACACACATACGTATGGATGCGTGATTGAGTTTGAAGAAGAGGAAATTGGAGTAAAGGTAATCATCTTAAAAATATTTTAGTTATTGTTATATTTTTTTGGTTCCCTTTTATGTAAAACATGACTTATTTTTTTATTTTTTTTAAGTTTCAGACAAATAGTCGAGGCTTTGTTGGTTTCTCTGTCTTCTTCATTTGCTTCTTTTGCCGTCTCATGTTATAATCTCTTCTGCACTATTACTATTTAAGGTATATCCTCCGTCCCGGACAAATTTAACTTAGTAGTTTATTCTAGTTCATTTCAAATTTTTTTACCATAGTTAACTATTTTAATTCTTTAAATTCTTTACAATAATTCGAATGATTGAAACTTTAATGAGATTTATATTATCAATTAATCTGAAACATTAAATTTAATTGTTTCACTTACAAAAGAAGCACTTTTTTATATTGTTTATTATATTAGAATTAATAGATATTATCTTATTACCAAGTTTTTTATATTAATAGATGTTATTTTTTCAAGGCGTTGAGGGAATTTAATCGCAAAAGCTTTTGATAGCAGAACGAAAGGCGATATCTTTATATATTTCAATCAACTCAACTATGCATTGCAAGGTTAGTAGTTACTTAGGATTTATTTACATTTTTCTATTTTGCTACACATATTTTGGTACTCTCATCTAATTCAATTTTTAAGTTTCATACTAACGATATTTTAAAATGAATTAAACGAATGTCATTTATAACAGAAAGACGATTGTTGCGGAATGAATGACTCATCCAAGGTGAGTAAATTAATCACTCTCTTAGACTTTTGTATTCCATAAACGATACACACACAAATACATAAACAGAAACATACACATATACATACAAACACGTGCGCACACACACATACACTTACATACATACATACATACATACAACATATATACATACATCTATACATACATACAACCATACATACATGCATACATACATCCATACATATATGCATACACACACATACACAGATGAACATATACATACATTCATACTCGCACAAACATACACAGACTCTTGCATACACATACACACACAAACACAAACATACACATATAAATACATGTGCATATACACACATACACATATACATATGGATGCGTGATTGAGTTTGAAGAAGAGGAAATTGGAGTAAAGGTAATAATCTTAAAAATATTTGAGTTATTGTTATATTTTTTTGGTTCCCTTTTTATGTAAAAAATGACTTATTTTTTTGTTTTTTTTAAGTTTCAGACAAATAGTCGAGGCTTTGTTGGTTTCTCTGTCTTCTTCATTTGCTTCTTTTGTCGTCTCTTGTTATCATCTCTTCTGCACTATTACTATTTAAGGTATATCCTCCGTCCCGGACAAATTTAACTTAATAGTTTATTCTAGTTCATTTCAATTTTTTTTACCACAGTTAACTATTTTAATTCCTTAAATTCTTTACAATAATTCGAATGATTGAAACTTTAATGAGATTTATATTATCAATTAATCTGAAACATTAAATTTAATTGTTTCACTTACAAAAGAAGCACTTTTTTATATTGTTTATTATATTAGAATTAATAGATATTATCTTATTACCAAGTTTTTTATATTATAAGATGTTATTTTTTCAAGGCGTTGAGGGAATTTAATCGTAAAAGCTTTTGATAGCAGAACGAAAGGCGATATTTTTATATATTTCAGTCAACTCAACTATGCATTGCAAGGTTAGTAGTTACTTACGATTTATTTACATTTTTCTATTTTGCTACACATGTTTTGGTACTCTCATCTAATTCAATTCTTAAGTTTCATACTAACGATATTTTAAAATGAATGAAACGAATGTCATTTACAACAGAAAGACGATTGTTGCAGAATGAATGACTCATCCAAGGTTAGTAAATTAATCATTCTCTTAGACTTTTGTATTCCATAAACGATACACACACAAATACATAAACACAAACATACACATATACATACAAACACGCGCGCACACACACATACACTTACATGCATACATACATACATACAACATATATACATACATCTGTACATACATACATCCATACATACATGCATACATACATCCATACATATATGCATACACACACATACACAAATGAACATATACATACATTCATACACGCACAAACATACACAGACTCTTGCATACACATACACACACAAACACAAACATACACATATACATACAAACGCGCGCGCACACACACATACACTTACATACATACATACATACATACATAAAACATATATACATACATCTGTACATACATACATCCATACATACATGCATACATACATCCATACATATATGCATACACACACATACACAGATGAACATATACATACATTCATACACGCACAAACATACACAGACTCTTGCATACACATGCACACACAAACACAAACATACACATATACATACAAACACGCGCGCACACACACATACACTTACATACATACATACATACATACATAAAACATATATACATGCATCTGTGCATACATACATCCATACATACATGCATACATACATCCATACATATATGCATACACACACATACACAGATGAACATATACATACATTCATACACGCACAAACATACACAGACTCTTGCATACACCTACACACACAAACACAATCATACACATATAAATACATGTGCATATACACACATACACATATACATATGGATGCGTGATTGAGTTTGAAGAAGATGAAATTGGAGTAAAGGTAATAATCTTAAAAATATTTGAGTTATTGTTATATTTTTTTGGTTCTCTTTTTATGTAAAAAATGACTTATTTTTTTGTTTTTTTTTAAGTTTCAGACAAATAGTCGAGGCTTTGTTGGTTTCTCTGTCTTCTTCATTTGCTTCTTTTGTCGTCTCATTTTATCATCTCTTCTGCACTATTACTATTTAAGGTATATCTTCCGTCCCGGACAAATTTAACTTAATAGTTTATTCTAGTTCATTTCAAATTTTTTTACCACAGTTAACTATTTTAATTCTTTAAATTCTTTACAATAATTCAAATTATTGAAACTTTAATGAGATTTATATTATCAATTAATCTGAAACATTAAATTTAATTGTTTCGCATACAAAAGAAGCACTTTTTTATATTGTTTATTATATTAGAATTAATAGATATTATCTTATTACCAAGTTTTTTATACTAACAGATGTTATTTTTTCAAGGCGTTGAGGCAATTTAATCGCAAACGCTTTGGATAGCAGAACGAAAGGCGATATCTTTATATATTTCAATCAACTCAACTATGCATTGCAAGGTTAGTAGTAACTTACGATTTATTTACATTTTTCTATTTTGCTACACATATTTGGTACTCTCATCTAATTCAATTCTTAAGTTTCATACTAACGATATTTTAAAATGAATGAAACAAATGTCATTTACAACAGAAAGACGATTGCTGCGGAATGAATGACTCATCCAAGGTTAGTAAATTAATCACTCTCTTAGACTTTTGTATTCCATAAACGATACACACAAATACATAAACACAAACATACACATATACATACAAACACGCGCGCACACACACATACACTTACATGCATACATACATACATACAACATATATACATACATCTGTACATACATACATCCATACATACATGCATACATACATCCATACATATATGCATACACACACATACACAGATGAACATATACATACATTCATACATGCACAAACATACACAGACTCTTGCATACAAATACACACACAAACACAAACATACACATATAAATACATGTGCACATACACACATACACACATACATATGGATGCGTGATTGAGTTTGAAGAAGAGGAAATTGGAGTAAAGGTAATCATCTTAAAAATATTTTAGTTATTGTTATATTTTTTTGGTTCCCTTTTATGTAAAACATGACTTATTTTTTAATTTTTTTTAGGTTTCAGACAAATAGTCGAGGCTTTGTTGGTTTCTCTGTCTTCTTCATTTGCTTCTTTTGCCGTCTCATGTTATCATCTCTTCTGCACTATTACTATTTAAGGTATATCCCCCACCCCGGACAAATTTAACTTAGTAGTTTATTCTAGTTCATTTCAAATTTTTTTACCATAGTTAACTATTTTAATTCTTTAAATTCTTTACAATAATTCGAATGACTGAAACTTTAATGAGATTTATATTATCAATTAATCTAAAACATTAAATTTAATTGTTTCACTTACAAAAGAAGCACTTTTTTATATTGTTTATTATATTAGAATTAATAGATATTATCTTATTACCGAGTTTTTTATATTAATAGATGTTATTTTTTCAAGGCGTTGAGGGAATTTAATCGCAAAAGCTTTTGATAGCAGAACGAAAGGCGATATCTTTATATATTTCAATCAACTCAACTATGCATTGCAAGGTTAGTAGTTACTTAGGATTTATTTACATTTTTCTATTTTGCTACACATATTTTGGTACTCTCATCTAATTCAATTCTTAAGTTTCATACTAACGATACTTTAAAATGAATGAAACGAATGTCATTTACAACAGAAAGACGATTGTTGCGGAATGAATGACTCATCCAAGGTGAGTAAATTAATCACTCTCTTAGACTTTTGTATTCCATAAACGATACACACACAAATACATAAACACAAACATACACATATACATACAAACACGCGCGCACACACACATACACTTACATACATACATACATACATACAACATATATACATACATCTATACATACATACAACCATACATACATGCATACATACATCCATACATATATGCATACACACACATACACAGATGAACATATACATACATTCATACACGCACAAACATACACAGACTCTTGCATACACATACACACACACAAACACAAACATACACATATAAATACATGTGCATATACACACATACACATATACATATGGATGCGTGATTGAGTTTGAAGAAGAGGAAATTGGAGTAAAGGTAATAATCTTAAAAATATTTGAGTTATTGTTATATTTTTTTGGTTCCCTTTTTATGTAAAAAATGACTTATTTTTTTGTCTTTTTTAAGTTTCAGACAAATAGTCGAGGCTTTGTTGGTTTCTCTGTCTTCTTCATTTGCTTCTTTTGTCGTCTCGTATTATCATCTCTTCTGCACTATTACTATTTAAGGTATATCCTCCGTCCCGGACAAATTTAACTTAATAGTTTATTCTAGTTCATTTCAATTTTTTTTACCACAGTTAACTATTTTAATTCTTTAAATTCTTTACAATAATTCGAATGATTGGAACTTTAATGAGATTTATATTATCAATTAATCTGAAACATTAAATTTAATTGTTTCACTTACAAAAGAAGCACTTTTTTATATTGTTTATTATATTAGAATTAATAGATATTATCTTATTACCAAGTTTTTTATATTAATAGATGTTATTTTTTCAAGGCGTTGAGGGAATTTAATCGCAAAAGCTTTTGATAGCAGAACGAAAGGCGATATCTTTATATATTTCAGTCAACTCAACTATGCATTGCAAGGTTAGTAGTTACTTACGATTTATTTACATTTTTCTATTTTGCTACACATGTTTTGGTACTCTCATCTAATTCAATTCTTAAGTTTCATACTAACGATATTTTAAAATGAATGAAATGAATGTCATTTACAACAGAAAGACGATTGTTGCAGAATGAATGACTCATCCAAGGTTGGTAAATTAATCACTCTCTTAGACTTTTGTATTCCATAAACGATACACACACAAATACATAAACACAAACATACACATATACATACAAACACGCGCGCACACACACATACACTTACATACATACATACATACATACAACATATATACATACATCTGTACATACATACATCCATACATACATGCATACATACATCCATACATATATGCATACACACACATACACAAATGAACATATACATACATTCATACACGCACAAACATACACAGACTCTTGCATACACATACACACACAAACACAAAGATACACATATACATACAAACGCGCGCGCACACACACATACACTTACATACATACATACAACATATATACATACATCTGTACATACATACATCCATACATACATGCATACATACATCCATACATATATGCATACACACACATACACAGATGAACATATACATACATTCATACATGCACAAACATACACAGACTCTTGCATACAAATACACACACAAACACAAACATACACATATAAATACATGTGCACATACACACATACACACATACAAATGGATGCGTGATTGAGTTTGAAGAAGAGGAAATTGGAGTAAAGGTAATCATCTTAAAAATATTTGAGTTATTGTTATATTTTTTTGGTTCCCTTTTTATGTAAAAAATGACTTATTTTTTTGTTTTTTTTAAGTTTCAGACAAATAGTCGAGGCTTTGTTGGTTTCTCTGTCTTCTTCATTTGCTTCTTTTGTCGTCTCATATTATCATCTCTTCTGCACTATTACTATTTAAGGTATATCCTCCGTCCCGGACAAATTTAACTTAGTAGTTTATTCTAGTTCATTTCAAATTTTTTTACCATAGTTAACTATTTTAATTCTTTAAATTCTTTACAATAATTCGAATGACTGAAACTTTAATGAGATTTATATTATCAATTAATCTGAAACATTAAATTTAATTGTTTCACTTACAAAAGAAGCACTTTTTTATATTGTTTATTTTATTAGAATTAATAGATATTATCTTGTTACCAAGTTTTTTATATTAATAGATGTTATTTTTTCAAGGCGTTGAGGCAATTTAATCGCAAAAGCTTTGGATAGCGGAACGAAAGGCGATATCTTTATATATTTCAATCAACTCAACTATGCATTGCAAGGTTAGTAGTTACTTACGATTTATTAACTTTTTTCTATTTTGCTACACATATTTTGGTACTCTCATCTAATTCAATTCTTAAGTTTCATACTAACGATATTTTAAAATGAATGAAACGAATGTCATTTACAACAGAAAGACGATTGCAGCGGAATGAATGACTCATCCAAGGTTAGTAAATTAATCACTCTCTTAAACTTTTGTATTCCATAAACGATACACACACAAATACATAAACACAAACATACACATATACATAGAAACACGCGCGCACACACACACTTACATGCATACATACATACATACAACATATATACATACATATGTACATACATACTGTGATACCCCGTTTTTACGTGTATTTTCTCTGAAGGGTTGTTTTTAATTTGAATAATATATTGGTTTATTTATTTTAAATTAATGTGTTTAATTTATTTTAGTCGTTTTACGGTTTTTAATATCGTTTTCGGCGGATCGGTTTTTGGTCTCCGGAGTGAGGATTGGACCTCATTTCTTTTCTTTCCTCTTTTTCTTTTTCCCTTTTTCCTTTTCTTTTTCCTTCTTTTTCTTTCTTTTTCTTTCTTTTCTTCTTCTTTCTTCTCCTTTCTCTCCCACGTACGCCCAGCTGCCCCTTTTTCTCATTCCCGTTGCCGCCACTTTGACCGGCCAGTTCTCCGCCGTCCGGCCACCGTTTGGTGCGCCGTCACCACCATTCTCTTCCCCTTCCACCAGAGATCATCCCCACCAATTTTCAGAGCCATCGGACCAGCCGTTAGCTTTTGAGAGCCGCCGGAAGTCGCTGCACCTGCTCTGTTTTTGCCCCTGTCGCCGGTTGCTTTCGCAGCCCAGAACCGCCGCTCGCCAGCGGCGTGGCCGACACCACCCACCCAGTTTTCTTCCCCTCTCACCGGTGAACATCCCCACCAAGTTTCACCTCCATCCGAGCCACCGTTAGCCGCCACGAACTCCTCCAAGCCATACGGTTTTTCACCGTTTCTGGCGCCGTCGCACCACCTCCGGCCACCATCTTTTCACAGCTTCTTCCCCTACCTCTTGCCGACCCAAACCACCCATTTTCGGCCTCGATCCGTTGCCGGAGCAGCTCCCACGAGCTCAACTCCGTTCAGCCCTTTTTTGGCCTTCGACCGCCATTTCCACCACCACCCACGGCCAAAACTCATTTCCCTTAGCTTCATAAATATCTCAAGGCCATTCCCTATCAATCCCGACCCTTGGTTTGTCCCCGTTCAAAAATGGGTAATTTATTACCCACGACAACAGTGTAAATTACACTGTTACGTTGCTTTTTCTCCGCCGTTTGTAACGCCAGGTGTTTTCACCACCCACGCCAATGGGTTTGAAGGGGTTCATTTGTTAGGTGTAGACCGATGGGTTTGAAGAGGAAACTCTTCATCTATTAGGTGTAGACCGATGGGTTTGAAGAGGAAACTCTTCATCTATTAGGTGTAGACCAATGGGTTTGAAGAGAAAACTCTTCATCTAATAGGTGTAGACCGATGGGTTTGAAGAGAAAACTCTTCATCTAATAGGTGTAGACCGATGGGTTTGAAGAGGAAACTCTTCATCTATTAGGTGTAGACTGATGGGTTTGAAGAGAAAATTCTTCATCTATTAGGTGTAGACCGATGGGTTTGAAGAGAAAACTCATCATCTATTACGTGTAGACCGATGGGTTTGAAGAGAAAACTCTTTATCTATTAGGCCTTAAAAATCATATACTTAATTTATTTTAACAACCCACATAAAAAATAAAAAATAAAAACACACCCATCTAAAATGAAATAATAAAAATCTTTACATGAACATATTTAACTTAAGAAATAAAATAAAATGACGTAAAGACTCACGTAGTTAGACTAGGGTATTATAGGTGTGCCCTCGGTGGCCCGTGAAAATCCGGAGGACATGGGTGCCATCCACTCCCGGTTGTACTCATAACCGCATCAGGTCTCCAAGGTGAACAGCCTCTGGTCAATAGAACAATGTAGGCAAGGGAAGTCGGCAGAAAGGATCTGTAACCTCGGGAAAAGGATTGGCTCTGAGGTCTGGGCACGGGGGTCCCAGTCCCGAACCCGTAGGCTGTCGGTGGACTGCTCGAGCTGCTCCCACGGCGAGAGAGGGTCGCCGTGTGCCGGCCGGGGGACGGACTGGGAACGATCGCTTCAGCAGCCTTCCCCGGGCGTTGAACAGTCGACTCAGAACTGCTCGTCCCTTCTGCCTGCGATGCGCTCTTGGCCTTAACTGGCCGAGTCGTGCCTTCGGTACTGTTACTTTGAAGAAATTAGAGTGCTCAAAGCAAGCCTACGCTCTGTATACATTAGCATGGGATAACATCATAGGATTTCGGTCCTATTGTGTTGGCCCTTGGGATCGGAGTAATGATTAACAGGAATAGTCGGGGGCATTCGTATTTCATAGTCAGAGGTGAAATTCTTGGATTTATGAAAGACGAACAACTGCGATAGCATTTGCCAAGGATGTTTTCATTAATCAAGAACGAAAGTTGGGGGCTCGAAGACGATCAGATACCGTTCTAGTCTCAACCATAAACGATGCCGACCAGGGATTTGCGGATGTTGCTTTAAGGACTCCGCCAGCACCTTATGAGAAATCAAAATCTTTGGGTTCCGGGGGGAGTATGGTCGCAAGGCTGAAACTTAAAGGAATTGACGGAAGGGCACCACCAGGAGTGGAGCCTGCAGCTTAATTTGACTCAACACGAGAAAACTTACCAGGTCCAGACATAGTAAGGATTTTCAAACTGAGAGCTATTTCTTGATTCTATGGGTGGTGGTGCATGGCCATTCTAAGTTGGTGGAGCGATTTGTCTGGTTAATTCCTTTAACGAACGAGACCTCAACCTGCTAACAAGCTATGCGGAGGTGACCTTCCGCGGCCAGCTTCTTAGAGGGACTATGGCCGCTTAGGCCAAGGAAGTTTGAGGCAATAACAGTTCTGTGATGCCCTTAGATGTTCTGGGCCGTACGCGCGCTACACTAATGTATTCAACGCGTTTATAGCCTTGGATGACAGGCCCGGGTAATTTTTGAAATTTCATCATGATGGGGATAGATCATTGCAATTGTTGGTCTTGAACGAGGAATTCCTAGTAAGCGCGACTCATCAGCGCTCGCGTTGACTACGTCCCTGCCCTTTGTACACACCGCCCGTCACTCCTACCGATTGAATGGTCCGGTGAAGTGTTTGGATCGCGGCGATGTGGGCGATTCTGTTAGGAGCCTCGGTCTAGCTCCTAAGCATTTGGGGTCCTCAAGCTTGCCTTGGAAATTGTCTTGACCGAAGATGCCACTCTCTTGCTTGGTTTTGCTCCTTGGCCGGCAATGGAGGCTTCCTAAGGCTTAGAAGGTAATGTGTTTGGGGAGGAAGAAGAGATATTCGAAATATGAGGGTGACTAATATGGTGATGCATGCAATGCAAAATGGTGTAGTTGAGGCTCGGCTTGTGTTACTTTGGGAAGAAGCTGGCCGAATGAAGGGACAAGGCAAGTGGGTGTGTGGCCTTGGCGTGTAGGGTTGGTATTGCCCGAAATGGCAAGGGACAAACTGCACCTTGGAAAGGTGGTTTGTCCACCACCCACTTTAGGTGTGGCGGCTAGGGTTGGTTTTCTAGGATTCCCGAAATGGGAAGGGAGGTAGGGTTCTTTTGGGAAGGCTAGATGCAGGCGGTTTAAAGGGGATGATGGCTATGGTCGGTTGATGGTGATAAACTATCAAGCTCAAATCGATCAAGGGTTGTGGGTGAAGTGAAATCTGGCCGTGTAGGTGATGAGGGTGGTGAGATGGGTTGTGTTGGGATTGGTGAGCTTGCTAAGCTTGTAGCAATGCTAGAACCGATAGTTAATGGTTGAAGATGCTAGACAATACCATGCAACACAAATGGATAACAATGGAGGAATGCCACGGAATTGATATTGCTCAAGCACATAAATCAATGCAATACAACAATAAAATGATAGAAATGAACCTTCTCTATTCACGAATTGCAGGAGAAGTTTCTCTCAAAGGGATTCACGAATTTCACCCTTAGAGCCCAAGTGTAAACACCGAAAGCCTCAAGAACATAAGTGTTCGGAAATAATCAAAATGTCCAAAAGTTCCTATTACAATGCATAAAGGTAAAATATATAGTAAAACCCTAGGGAGCCTTCAATGGTGAGGATAAGTCCACGTGGCCCTTGAGATGTCTTGGTCCGTGGAGATAGGGCTGGTTGGGTTGGTGCTCACTTGGTCGAGCATGGCTGCTAGGTGGCTGGTGGTCGCTGCGCATGGCTTGTGCGTGGGTGTGCACCAGGCTGGGTCTGGACAGGCAGGCTGGTCGTGCAGCTGCCTGACTTGGTCTGGCGTGCATGCTGGCCCACCAGCTCGCTGGCATGTGCATGCTGATGGTTTGGTCCCCACGGTTGGTGGTCTGGCCGTGCAGCGTGCATGGCTTGCATGGCTGGCGTGGCTTGCATGGCTGGACGTGGGCATAGATTGCCTGCTGGGTGCTCGGGCTGGTCGCACGCTTGGCTTGCCTGTGCTGCCTGCTGGCCGCTTGCAAGGCCTGGCCCTTGGCCTGGCTGTGCGTGTTGGCTGGCCATGGGTTTGGCCAGTGTGCGCGCCTGGCTTGCCTGCAGGGCCGTGCGCCTGGTCTGGCTGTGCGTGCTGGCTGGCCATGGGTTTGGCTAGTGTGCGCGCATGGCTTGCCTGCAGGGCCGTGCGCATGGTCTGGCTGCGCGTGCTGGGCAGGCCCGCTGGGGCTTGTTGCTTGGGCCATGGCCCGGCCTAGGCTTGCTCGGGGGGTTGTTGCAAGGTGTGTGGACACCAAGGCCAGCACGTAAGCCACTTGGCCGTGGCCTTCCTTACGTGGGTTCTTGACATTCCCCCCTCCTTCAACCTTGCCCTCAAGGATGAATTGAGGAAACCTTGATTCCACGTCTTCATAATCTTCCCATGTAGCTTCCTCCCTTGGCACTCCTCCCCAACGGATCAACACTTGCCAAACTTTCCTTCTTTTCCTCCCCCTTGTGACCACCCTATATTCAAGTGCTTCCCTAGGTTGTAGGAGCATCCGCCCTTCCTCATCAAACTTGGGCAGTTCCTCCACTATGAGCCTTGGGTCACCTACTCTCTTCTTTAGCACGGTTATGTGGAAGACCGGGTGTAGTTTGGAGGTTGGTGGTAGTTCCAACCTATAGGCCACATCACTTAGTTTCTCCAACACCTTAAATGGGCCATGGTACCTT
This sequence comes from Carya illinoinensis, assembly GCF_018687715.1. Classification (NCBI taxonomy): domain Eukaryota; kingdom Viridiplantae; phylum Streptophyta; class Magnoliopsida; order Fagales; family Juglandaceae; genus Carya; species Carya illinoinensis. Next base: position 22,807,412 of record NC_056756.1, on the reverse strand, counting down.
TTTGACAGCTTCAAATTAAGCTTCTTTCTCAATGTCATCTGCCCATAGGGTTGTAGTTTAAGGTACACATAATCCCCTACTTCAAAGGAGATCCCACGCCTCCCTTGGTCATAGTACCTCTTCATCCTCTCTTGAGCCCTTTTTAACTCATTCTTTACCTTGACTAGGATCTCATCTCTAGCAAGGAGCTCCTTCTCTACCTCTTCATTCTTGGCCGTTCCCCTCTCATAGCTTACCAATGCGGGTGGTGATCTTCCATACACAACCTCAAACGGACTCCTTTGGATGGAAGAGTGATACGCCGTGTTGTACCAATACTCCGCCAAGTTAAATAATCTCCCCACCTCCGTTGCTCTTCATGGCAAAAACACCTCAAGTATTGTTCAAGGGTTCTATTTACCACCTTCGTTTGCCCATCGGTTTGAGGGTGGTATGAGGAGCTTGCCTTTAGCTTGCTACCTTGGAGCTCGAATAATTCCTTCCAAAAGGTGCTCATGAACACCCTATCATGGTCTGTCACTATGCTTTTGGGGAACCCATGGATCCGTACTACATTGTCCACAAAGGCCTTGGCCACACTCTTGGCCGTGTAGGGGTGGATGAGTGGAATGAAATGGGCATATTTGCTTAGCCTATCCACCACCACTAGTATCACTTCATGACCCCCACTAATGGGCAGCCCCTCCACAAAGTCCATTGACAATTCCTCCCAAATCATGTTCGGAATTGGCAAGGGTTGCAATAATCCGGATGGGGGCCGTGTATCATATTTGACCTTTTGACATGTGTCACATTCCGCCACCAACTTTTTCACCGCCTTTTTAATCCCTTCCCAATAGAAGAAGTGCTTCACTCTCATATAGGTCCTTAACCACCCGGAATGACCACCCTCCTTGCTATTGTGAAAGTGGTCTAGGATCTCCCTTCTCAAACTCGGCACATTGGGCACATAAATGTAATCTTTGTAGTGAATGAGGCCATCTTTGAACTTGTAGTTGGCTACACCCCCTCCTTGAGCTTCTAATAGCTCCACAATTTCTAGGGCTCTAGCATCCAAGCTTGTTGCCTCTCGGATTTTGTCCCATATATGCCACTCGGCTCCACTCAAGGCCATCAAGGATACTTCCTCTTCTTCATGCACAAGCCACAAAACTACACTTCCTTCCTTTCGGCTAAGAGCATCCGCAACCTTGTTCTCCTTCCCGGTTTGATACACTATCTCATACTCAAAACCCAAAAGTTTCACAAGAAACTTTTGTTGCTCCGGGGTTACAATTTTTTGTTGCAACATGTGCCGTAGTGCTTGTTGATCCGTGATGATAGTGAACTTCCTCCCCAACAAGTAGGGCCTCCATACTTTCACGGCATGTACCACTGCAAGCATTTCCCTTGCATAGGTGCTCCAAGCCTTCTTCATGGGACCGAGTGCTTTGGAGATGAAAGCTATCGGTCTCTTGTCTTGCACTAATACTGCTCCTATCCCTTCTCCACTAGCATCGGTGTAAACCTCAAAAGGTTTCTCAAAATTAGGTAGTGCTAGCACGGGAGTGGTGGTCTAGCCCTCTTCAACTCCTCAAAGGCCTCCCTTGCCTCTTGGGTCCATGAGAAGTTGTCCTTCTTCAACAAGGATGTAAGTGGCTTAGCAATAAGCCCATAGTTCTTCACAAACCGCCTATAATAGCCGGTCAATCCCAAGAAACCCCTTAAGGCCGAAATGTCATGGGGTAATGGCCAATCAACCATGGCCTCAATCTTCCTTTGATCCACCTTCACCCCCTCTCCCGAGATGAAGTGACCAAGATACTCAAGTTCTTTCTCCATAAAGGCACATTTAAAAGCCTTTATGAAGAAGTGGTGCTCTTCCAAAATCCCCATCACAACTCTTAAGTGGTTCTTGTGCTCCTCAATGGTCTTGGAGTAAACCAAGATGTCATCAAAAAAGACCAACACACACCTCCTCAATAATGACTTGAAAATGGTGTTCATGGCAGCTTGGAAAGTGGAAGGGGCATTGCATAATCCAAACGGCATGACAAGGTACTCAAAGTGACCGGAGTGTGTCCTAAAAGCCGTCTTATGCACGTCTTCATCCCTCATTCGTATTTGATGGTAGCCCGCTCTTAAATCCAATTTGGAAAAGACCCTTGCACCATGGAGTTCATCAAGCATCTCATCCACGGTTGGGATAGGAAACCTATCCTTCACCGTGGCTTCATTCAAGGCTCTATAATCGGTGCAAAATCGCCACGTTCCATCCTTCTTCCTCACTAGTAGCACGGGTGAGGAGAAAGGACTATTGCTAGGTCTTATCAGCCCCCCTTTTAGCATCTCCTCAACTTGCCTTTCAATTTCCTCCTTTTGGAAGTGGGCATACCGGTAGGGAGGGACATTGACCGGTTTGCTTTCATCCACTAAGATAAGGCGATGATCAAATGGCCTAGAAGGTGGTAAGGCCTTTGGTACTTCAAGGACCTTCCAATGGTCTCTCAAGACCTCTTGTACCTCCACGGGCAGCAATGTCAAGTCTTCCCCCTTGCCCTTATCTTCACCCTTTCCTACTTCCAAGGGTGCTTCTTGAGTGGCTAGGATGACGGCAAAGCAACTTGCCCCACCCTTACACAGCTTCTCAAAGGTGATGGCCTCACAAGACTTCACGTCCTTGGATGTCATGGCTCTCCACAACCTCTTCTTGGCCCCAAGCCGAAATTCCATAGTCATTTTGTCATAGTCATGAACTACCTTGCCAACTCCCTTGAGCCATGCATTACCCAAGACAACATCAAGGCCCACTAGTGACAATACATGCAAATCAGCCACGATTCTAACCCCTTGTACATTCATTTTCACCTCCCTCACAAGCCCTTCGCACCTTAATTTATCCCCATTGGCTACCTTAACTTCAAAAGGCTCGATGGTGCTTGGTTTCAACCCAACCTTAGTGACTATGTTGGCATTGATGAAGTTGTGGGTGGACCCACTATCCACCAACAAGGTGACCTCAAATTTCCCTATCCATGCCATGACCCTCATGGAAGTGGGTTTTTGTACCCCGGACATGGCATTAAGGGACAACTCGGCATCCCCTTCCTCCTCACTAGGCTCGACCTCCTCGGGTTCGGACTCATGACTTGAGGACTCCTCATGCTCCTCCTCCTCAATCATGACATAAACCTTTCCAGACTTGCAAGAGTGTTCCTTGCTCCATTTGTCTCCACATTTGAAGCATAGACCCCTTTTGATCCTCTCTTGCACTTCCTCCCTAGAGAGCCTCTTCACCTCATAAGGCTTCGGTTTAGAGACCTCCCCGTCCACCCTATTCTTCCAAGGTGGCTTGGTTTGTAAAGTCCTTGAGGCTTTACTCCCCATGTCCTTGGAGAACCTCCTCTCCATGTTACTACTCTCTTCAAGGATCTCGGTCATCCTCATTACTTCTTGAATCCGAGTGGGCTGCTTCAACTTGATCTCCTTGGCTATCCAAGGCTTCAAGCCATCGATAAATGTCCCCACTAGTGCTTCTTCGGACCATCCCCTCACAAGGGTTTGTAATTGCCGAAACTCCTCTATATAGAGATGTACCTTCCCTTCTTGCTTCAGCTTGGCCAATTGCCCATGATGGTTAATGGTTGGTGAAGGGCCGAATTGTAGCATGATTTCCTTCTCAAAAGCAGTCCATCCTAACCGCCTCTCATCCTTCTCATATTGGTCACGGATCCACCGCCACCACTTGCTTGCCTTACCCTCAAGGTAAAAAGCATGCAATGGACACCCTTTCTTGTCGGGGCACCTCGTATGATCGAAAGTAATGGTCGGCTTTGTCTAGCCATTCATAAGGATCCCCACCATCGAACTTGGAAAATTCTACTCTAGGCCTTCTTGGTCCCCGGTCATGAGCCCGGTTTCCACGCCTATGCTCATGGTGGTCTTCATCATATCTTCTATCATACCTCCTTCTTTCCCCTCTGCTGTGATGGAACCTTCTACCCCAATAGTCCGCATGACCATTGGACCTCTCTTCCTCCCTTTCTAACTCGGCTTCATCATTTTCTTCTTGCCGTGGCCCCTCACGTCTTCCATAGTGGTGCCTCTCCCTTACACTCGGACTTCTATGGTAGTTGCCATCCTCTTGAGCCCATCTCTCTATAGCAATTTGGCCAGCTTCTATCCGGCCCATTCTTCTTCCTACTGCCCTTGGTTGTGCATGCATGGAGCCCAATTCACTAGTTTTGGCCTCCTCTACAACAAACTCATGCCTATGTTCATTAGTCAATGAAGCTTGTTCTCAGACATGCTCATTTGCCATCCTTCTCTCGAGCCTCTCAATGCTCGCATTAGTTTCCCTTCTTATGGCCTCCATAGTCCTTCGGTTCTCCTCACTATCCCTTGCGGTGGCATTCAATGCCATTCTCACTTCGGCTAAAGTGGTAGTAACATCTTCCAACACATTGCTCAGCCGTGAGGTTTGTCCCTCTAGTGCCTCGAGGTGCTCCCGGTTGGAGCCCATATGCCCCTCGGTCTCTTGTGTCGTTGGGTTCATGGTCTCTTACTCGGGCCTTTGGCTTCTACTTGGATGCTTGCAACTGAATCCGGGCAGCTTGTACTCACTGCTGGCAGCTTGCAAACCGAGACTACACTGACTTGCAAACTGAGTTCTTCACTACTCTTGACCTCGGTGTATAACTTGAACAGCCCTTGTGAGCCGAGGCTTCAACTCAGGAACCTTGAGCAGCAGCTTGGTGCTTTGGAGGCTTGACCACGGTCCAAGTCCAACCTTGGGTTTTCCACTACAAGTGGTCAACCCCTCTTGCCACTCTTCCAACCTTGGATCCCCCACCTTCAAGGGTGGTCGATCCCCTCAAGGACTCTACTCCTTCCTCTACCTCAACCCCCAAACTTCAGTTTTTCCAACAACAATAACAATAAAAACAGAAAAATGGGATTCCAAAGGAATTCCCCCCAATCCAATCACAAAGATAGGGTTATCACGTCGTTTACCTCTAGGAGAAGTGAGTACTTCTCTAAACCACCAAGCAAGAAGCTCTCAATGAAAGCACCAATAATGTTAGGAGCCTCGGTCTAGCTCCTAAGCATTTGGGGTCCTCAAGCTTGCCTTGGAAATTGTCTTGACCGAAAATGCCACTCTCTTGCTTGGTTTTGCTCCTTGGTCGGCAACGGAGGCTTCCTAAGGCTTAGAAGGTAATGTGTTTGGGGAGGAAGAAGAGATATTCGAAATATGAGGGTGACTAATATGGTGATGCATGCAATGCAAAATGGTGTAGTTGAGGCTCGGCTTGTGTTACTTTGGGAAGAAGCTGGCCGAATGAAGGGACAAGGCAAGTGGGTGTGTGGCCTTGGCGTGTAGGGTTGGTATTGCCCAAAATGGCAAGGGACAAACTGCACCTTGGAAAGGTGGTTTGTCCACCACCCACTTTAGGTGTGGCGGCTAGGGTTGGTTTTCTAGGATTCCCGAAATGGGAAGGGAGGTAGGGTTCTTTTGGGAAGGCTAGATGCAGGTGGTTTAAAGGGGATGATGGCTATGGCCGGTTGATGGTGATAAGCTATCAAGCTCAAATCGATCAAGGGTTGTGGGTGAAGTGAAATCTGGCCGTGTAGGTGATGAGGGTGGTGAGATGGGTTGTGTTGGGATTGGTGAGCTTGCTAAGCTTGTAGCAATGCTAGAACCGATAGTTAATGGTTGAAGATGCTAGACAATACCATGCAACACAAATGGATAACAATGGAGGAATGCCACGGAATTGATATTGCTCAAGCACATAAATCAATGCAATACAACAATAAAATGATAGAAATGAACCTTCTCTATTCACGAATTGCAGGAGAAGTTTCTCTCAAAGGGATTCACGAATTTCACCCTTAGAGCCCAAGTGTAAACACCGAAAGCCTCAAGAACATAAGTGTTCGGAAATAATCAAAAT